>NW_021145794.1:8382-50205 GCF_002837175.3 Physeter macrocephalus | reverse complement strand
TCCTGGCCCGGCCCAAGCCCTGGCGCAAGCTCACGGTGAAGGGCAAGGAGCCCTTCATCAAGATGAAGCAGTTCCTGTCGGACGAGCAGAATGTGCTGGCTCTGAGGACCATCCAGGTGCGGCAGCGAGGTGAGTGCCGGCCGAGGGCCCACCTGCGGCGCACGGGCTCAGGCCTGGTCTCCACGACCCAGCCCAGGGCACGGGGCTGGCTGGGGTCTGAGAGCACAGCTCGGGGTTCAGAGCCCTGGGTCTGCCACCTCACAGCCATGTGACTCGGGGCAAGTGACTCTGCCTTTCTGTGCCTCAGTTTCCCCCTCCGGCCACTGTGGTGCCGTTCAGGCTGATAATGGTGGGAAAAGTCTGGGCCCCAGGGGCTGCCTTGGCAGATACCTGCTGAGCACCTCCAAGCCTCAGTTTACCCATCCGTACGACAGCCTGGGTGACTGCCAGCCTTGCCAGACTCAGTTTTTAGGGTAATCCATGTGAAGGGCCCAGGTTTTGACCTCACAAACACCTGAGTTTGTGTCCGGCTCTGCCATCCATCTACTGAGTGACCTCAGACAATCCACTTTAGCTGCTCTGTGCCTCAGTTTCCCCATCTGTCAGCCTCATGGGGGGTTAAATGAGCATAAAGCATGTAGTAAGTCCTTGAGAACTGTTAGCTTTGATGGTGGCTGCCGTCAGTGGGTTTTGTCGTTGTTGTTATTATTTCAAGCTAGAATCACTTGTAGGTCCACAGTTTGTCACACAGACTAGCGAAGTGGTGGCCCTGCCACACACACTCACGGTCTGGCCCTCAGAGGAGGGCACCAGCCTGTCGCCCTGCCCAGCTCCAGGGACTGACCCCCAACAGGCAGGTCCCCACAGCAGATGCCCCCTTTCCTCCCCCAGGCAGTATCACCCCGAGAATCCGCACACCAGAGACCGGCTCGGATGACGCCATCAAGAGCATCCTGGAGCAGGCCAAGAAGGAGATCGAGTCGCAGAAGGGGGGTGAGTGTGACCGCAGCAGGTGAGGCCCGAGGCCTCCAGGGCCTGCTCTGAGCAGGAGGCGAGGCCTTGTCCACCTTCGTCCACTCCAGAGGGGACTCCAAGCAGGTCAGGACCTCTTTGCCTCTTTCCAAACCTGCAGCCAAGTGAGGTCTAGGCCTGGAAAGTGCCAGATCCTAGCCGGTATGGAGCCACAAGCCACGTGTGGTTATAGCCATTTAAATTAACTAAAAGTAAGTGAAATTAAAACCTCAGTTCCTCAGCCGCAGTAGCCACATCGCACAGGTGACGAGTGGCGGCCGTGTTGGGCAGCGCGCCCACAGAACGTTGCCCTCACTGCGGAGTTCTGTTGGCAGTCCTGGTCTGGGTTGTCCAAATGTCCTCAACTTGCAGGAGGCACAGTGGCCAGTATTCACACAGGAGCTTGTAAAGCACAGAGGCCTGAGCCTCACCCTCGACCATCGGTCTCACCTTCCTTCTTGCACCTTACTTTCTAGTTCCCAGGGAAACACTGTTCCCCTGGCTTCCTCCCACCTCTCAAACCATGCCTCCTACGCTTTCCCAGTGGGTGCCACACTCAGAACTCAGTGGTTAAAAACAGCATAAATTTATCATCCTACAGTTCTGAAAGTCGGAAGTCCAAAGTCAGCCTCACTGGGCTACAGCTGCATTCTTTCTGGAGGCTCTAGGGGAAAATCTGTTTCCTTGCCTTTTTCAGCTTCTAGAGGGCGCCCAGATTCTTTGCCTTCTGGCCTCTTTCTTCATCTTAGCATCATAGCATCTTTAGTCTCTGTCTCTCTCTCATCTTTCTGCCTCCCTCTTATAAGCACCATTGTGATGATGTGGGGGTCCACCCAGATAATCCAGGATAATCTCCTCATCTCAAAATTCTTAACTCTAATCACATCTGCAAACTCCCTTCTGCCATGTGAGGTAACATGTTCACAGGTCCCAGGGATTGGGACATGGATATCTTTGGGGGACCATTAATTAGCCTATCACAGCGCACTTTCTTCATCAACCCCTCAAACGTGGGGTTCCCCCAGAGCTCCACCCCAGGCCCTCTGACTTTCTTACTCTTCCTAGATGAGTTCATCCACTCCTGGAAATTCCAACAACCCTAACCCTAACCCTTACCCCATCCAGGGGTCACTTAACTTCTGAGTGCTTCTTTCAAGCTTGTCCATCCCCACCCTGACTGCCACCAGCCTAGTGAGCCACCATCATCACTTGCTGGGACTATTGCAGTAGCCTATTTACTGGTCTTGCCAATGACATTCTAGGCCATGCCCTGGCTCATTCTCCACCCAGAGGCCAGAGGGATCTTTCTAGAGGACACACATGGTCATATCACTATTCGAAATCGTTCCATGGCTCCCCATTACCCTCAGATAAAATCCCAAGTCTTCAACAAGGCCTACAGGCCCTATTATAGTCTTCAGACTCCTCCTGACCCCTCCGTGCCTCTCACGTGAGCTGTTTGTAGTCATGCTTATTCTCATTCCTGTTCCCTGTGCCCCTAATGCCATCCTCACCCCAGCCACCTTTCATCTGGCCAACTCCTGCTTATACGTTACAACTCAACTCAGAAGTCATCTCCAGGAAGCCCCTCATCCCCATCCAGGTGGATCGGATACCACCCCTCCTTGGATCCCCCATTATGACCTGTATCGCTTGGTGCCTTGGAGCCAGAGTGACCTGGCTACAAATTTTGTCTCTGCTATTTATTAACCATGTGACCATAGGCAAATCGCTTAGCCTCTCTGTGCCTTCATTTTCTCATCTTTAAAATGGGCACAGTATTTGTACTCCCTTCTTAAGGTTGTGTGAGGATCAAATGAGATCAGGCCTGGCAAGCACTCAACTGGGGTCTAGTATGTAGAAGGTGCCCCTGAAAAGTTAGCTGTCCTCATTACATTATCATTATTATGTCTCCATTGTTGCATTTATTCATGTTACAAATGACTCTGCTGATGTGGCTGTCCCTCCCACCAGTCTGGGGGATTCTTGCAGCCAGGGACCTAGTCACATCCCTGCACCCAGCATGAGGTAGTACAACACAGTGCAGACCACAGCTGACTTAGAACTAGATGCTGGCTTCAGCACTCCCACTCTATTCTACATTGTCTGCTGCCCCATGGTGGCGACTCGGAGCAAGTGTCCCGATTCCCAAGCCTGTGATCGCTGCTGGAAGCCAGGAGTTCCCCAAGATCCCTCCCCTTCCGGGTCCCTAGAAAGGGTAGAGAGGGGCTTACCCTGCTGGGAGCCTACACTGCTCCCCCCATATAATCTGCTGAGCCCTTACTGTGTACACCAGGGGTCCGCAACCCCCAGGACATGGACCGGTACCAGCCCATGGCCTGTTAGGAACCGGGCCGCGCACAGCAGGAGGTGAGCAGCGGGTGAGTGAGCGAAGCTTCATCCCCGCTCCCCATGGCTCCCCATCGCTGGCCTGAACCACCCCCCAAGCCCCATCCCCCCGCCGGTCCATGGAAAAAACTGTCTTCCATGAAACCGGTCCCAGACATTTATTAAGTGCCTACTGTATGCAAGATAGGGCTTACACATACAGATGAGACATAGTATTGGGGGGAAAAGAATCATGAGAAACAGTTTAACCTAACTCTCCCACTGAACAGGAAAACTGAAGCCAAAGAGGAGGAGACATACTCACAGTTACTCAGAGACCAAAGGAGAACCCAGGTCTCCTGACTCCCTGTACAGTGCTCTCCCACTGGGGGGTCAGAAACAAGGCAGCTTAAAAGGCAACATCATAGAGGGAAACCTTTGCGTAGTTGGGGGTTTCCTGTGAAGAGTTCAACAAGAGGAAGAGTGCCAGGTTATCCCCCCCGTGCCCCTGCCAAGAGTGAAGGCTAAGCAGAGAGCAATTCGCAGTCCTCTGGGAAGGAAGTGAGTGTGGCTGACACTAATGTGGGAGCCCTGCTTTTGGGGATCGAAGGAAATGTCCAGAATGGGGGCAAAAATTTATATACAAGCTATCTCTTCATTGTTGCTTCCAACAGTGACAAACTAGAAACAATCTAAGTGTCTAGCAGTGGGGGATCAGGTAAGTAAAGCACAGGGTATTTCCTCAGTGGTATATGCAGCCATTAAAGATAGAAGAACTTATAATCATAGGAAAAAATACTCATGTTGACACCAACTGAGGGCAAACCAGGCCACACTCCCACATATCAAGTGTGACCATCCCATGAATGTTGTTAGAAAACAGACTGGAAGGAAAAACATGAGAAAATTTCATGTGGTTGCCTCTGGGGGAAATATTAGAGGGGATTTTTATTTTCATCTTAACTTTCTGTGCATTCTTAGCTGTCCACAATAGGCATGTATTACTTTATTTTTTAATAAATTTATTTATTTTATTTATTTATTTTTGGCTGCGTTGGGTCTTCATTGCCGTGTGCAGGCCTTCTCTTGCCGTGGCGAGTGGGGGCTACTCTTCGTTGCGGTGCGCGGGCTTCTCATTGCGGTGGCTTCTCTTGTTGCGGAGCACGGGCTCTAGACGCGCAGGCCTCCGTAGTTGTGGTGCACGGGCTTAGTTGCTCCGCGGCATGTGGGATCTTCCCAGACCAGGGCTCAAACCTGTGTCCCCTGCATTGGCAGGCGGATTCTTAACTACTGTGCCAGCCAGGGAAGCCTCTGCTGTTTTTTTAATTGAGGTAGCATTCATATAACATAAAATTAACCATTTTAAAGTGAACAATTCAGTGGTGTTTAGTATATTTACAACGTTGTGCAACCACTGCTTCTGTCTAGTTCCAAAACATCTTCATCACCCCAAAAAGGAAACACTGTACCTATTAGCAGTCACTCCCTACTCTCCACCTCCCTTAAGCCCCAGGGAACCACCAGTCTACTTTCTGTGTCTATGAATCTACCTGTTCTGGATATTTCATAGGAATGGAGAAACCATACAATATGTGGCCTTTTGTGTCTGGCTTCTTTCACTTAGCATGATGTTTTCAAGAGTATTCCATATGGTAGCATGTATCAGTGCTTCATTCCTTTTTATGGCTGAATAATATTCCATTGCTCTATTGCTTATTTTTTTTCCCCCTATTGCTTTTTAATTGGAAATTAAAATTGGGGCTGTGAGGATCCACTAGGGTATAGACAGCACAACCAGATAACAGAGGAAGGGCTGTGTTGATCTGGGTTGGTCCAGGGGTGGGGAGACCTCAGCATGGGAAAGACCACTAAGAGGGCAGAGGGAAACAATGTTCTGTTGTTCCTTTTTGTTTACCACTCTTAAAAATATATATATTTTTCACTAAGTAATACATTGCTTATTTCACAGCTCAATTAGAAAGCAGGTTATACTGTGTGTCCTCTTCTGGGACTTGCTTTTATCTGCATAGATGGATCACAGCATATGCAAAAGACAAGTCTTTTTTTAATGTTATATTATCCCCATGAGCACTTTCTCCACATGTGCTAAAATCTCACTGTCCACCTGATTTTTTTTTGTTTTTTTTTCTTTTTTTTTTAACATCTTTATTGGAGTATAATTTGTCCACCTGATTTTTAATGGCTGCCTAATATTCTGTCATAGGGATGGACCCTAATTTACTTAACCAATCCCCAGCTGTTGGACAAAGAGGTTGCCTCCAACATTTTGCTGGTATAAATACTGTGCCGTGAACATCTTTGCCCTTCGATCCATGCTCTGACCACGGGCCTCCAGCCACCCTGTCATCTTCCCCGCAGGTGAGCCCAAGAACTCGACAGCCCCACTGAGCATCACCAATGGCACAGCCCCCGCCAGCACCTCAGAAGATGCCATCAAGAACATTCTGGAACAAGCGCGCCGCGAGATGCAAGCGCAGCAGCAGGCCCTGCTGGAGATGGAGGCAGGCCCCCGCGGCCGCTCGGTGCCTCCCTCGCCCCCAGAGCGGCCCTCGCTGGCCGCCGCGAGCCAGAACGGGGCCCCGACCCACGTCAAGCAGGAGGAGAGTGGTGTCGGCGGCGGTGGCGTCAGCGGTGGGGGGACCAGCAGCAGTGCCACACAGACATCCCTCACGGTCCTGTCCCCCGCCGCCTTTGTGCAGAGCATCATCCGGAAGGTCAAGTCAGAGATCGGCGATGCCGGCTACTTCGACCACCACTGGGCCTCGGACCGCGGCCTCCTCAGCCGCCCCTACGCCTCCGTCTCGCCCTCACTCTCCTCCTCCTCCTCCAGCTACTCCGGCCAGCCCAACGGGCGGGCCTGGCCCCGTGGGGACGAGGCCCCCACGGCCCCCGAGGAGGAAGCGGCCGGGAGCGAGGACGAGCCCCCCAGGGTGGGTGAGCTCAAGGCCGAGGGGGGCGGCCCCGAGGGGGGCAGCGGCGGGCGACTGGCCTACTACCCGGCCTACGTGCCCCGCACGCTGAAGCCCACCGTGCCGCCCCTGACCCCCGAGCAATACGAGCTCTACATGTACCGGGAGGTGGACACCCTGGAGCTGACGCGCCAGGTCAAGGAGAAGCTGGCCAAGAATGGAATCTGCCAGAGGATCTTCGGGGAGAAGGTTAAGATGGCGGGGCCCACCCTCGGAGGCTCCGGGGCCTGGAGCACGGGACCTGGGGAGGGAGGACCCCCATCCCACGTGATTGGTCTGGAAAGAACGCGTGTGTGTGTGTGTGCGCGCGCATGCGCGTGTGCAAGAAATGGGCAGAAGCAGGATTCGGACCCCGGTCTGTGTGACCCCAAAAGCCCTTTTTCCTGTTTCCAGCTGTCCTTGGGCACTGGAGGAGGGGAGCGAAGGGCAAGGCAGTTGTTAAAGCTGTGAAACCCTTCCATCTGGTTAGGAAATAGCCACCTACCCGACCCTGCTCGGGTACCCTCCACCCCTCCCATGGTCCATCCACTAAAGGGTTAAGGCTCAGCCTAGCTCGCGGGGGAGGGGGTGCCTCCTGATTGGTTGGTACCAGTTGTTAAGTAGTTTTATTTCTTTTTAAAATGTAGATTTATTTTTTAATTAATTAATTTGGTTGTGCCGGGTCTTAGTTGCAGCAGGTGTGCTCCTAGGTTGCGGCTCACCAGCTCCTTAGTTGCAGCATGCGAACTCTTAGTTGCAACATGCATGTGGGATCTAGTTCCCTGACCAGGGATCGAACCCAGGCACCCTGCATTGGGAGCGTGCAGTCTTAACCACTGTGCCACCAGGGAAGTCCGTGTTAAGTAGTTTTTAAACATCACCTCCGGCCATAGCAGAAGAGCAGGCAAAGGGTCATAAGCTCAGAGGAAGGAGAAATTACCTGAATGGGAGACACAGGAAGGCCTCCTGGAGGAGGGGGCACTTAAGGGGTCTTAGAGTCCAAGCAGGGTTTTTTTTTTTTAAGATTTTTTTGATGTGGGCCATTTTTAAAGTCTTTATTGAATTTGTGACAATATTGCTTCTGCTTTACGTTTTCGTTTTTTGGCTGCGCGGCACGTGGGATCTTAGTTCTCCAACCAGGGATCTGCATTGGGAGGCGAAGCCTTAACCACTGGACTGCCAGGGAAGTCCTGAGGCAGGATTTTTAGATGGAGGGAAATTAGGAAGGGCACTGCAGGTGGGGGGTACAGCACAGGCACACAGCAGGCACCTGGGGAGTGAAGAACGCATGAAGGCAGCCCTGGCCTCTCAGAACAGGAGTGGACAGTGGGCCTTAAGGTTCTTGGGGAGAGTGGTGGAGGGGATGGCCAGGGACCTGCTGACCCACCCTTCCTGCTCTGCCCTCCACCCAGGTGCTGGGTCTGTCACAGGGCAGTGTGAGTGACATGCTGTCCCGGCCGAAGCCGTGGAGCAAGCTGACGCAGAAGGGGCGGGAGCCCTTCATCCGCATGCAGCTGTGGCTCTCGGACCAGCTCGGCCAGGCCGTCAGCCAGCAGCCCAGCGCCTCCCAGGGTGAGTGTAGACAGGGCCCCAGAAGTGCCAAGAGCCCTCACTCTTCCAGTCTGTGCAGTGGCTTCACTGCCTGGGTCTGCCCCACTCTGCGTCCCCACAGCCCCGGCGCCACTGCCGCTGCCCTGAAAGAGTGCAGGTTACTCCTAGTTGGTGTCCCTGCTCCCCTTTCATCCTTCCTTCAGCCAGACAGGCACTGGTTTTAAACCTCTAGGTGGCGCCCGGGTGCGTGGAGCAAGTGGAAAAAATACTTTGCCCGGGGAGCCCCACCTTCCTTCCCATCCTGTCAGGAGTCTGCCGATTGACCTGTTTCTCCCAGCAATCCAGCATGCAGCCTCAGAATCCTTCTTAGCACAGGGCCTTGGACAGCTGTTATCCATCCATTAATGGTGCACAGGCAGGGTGGAGTCTGAACTTTTCCTGGGTGAGGAAACTGAGGCTCAGAGAGTTGCCCAAAGTTACAGAGCCTGAGAGTAGAGGGATTGGGGCCCTGAGGTGGCGACTCCAAGGAGCTCAAGCTCCCTCCCCAGTGACAGTCAGTGGGCAGATCCATCAAGGCCCTGGTGAGATGCCTACCCAGGCCGTGAGGGGGATGGCTGCCAGGACACGACACCTGACCTTCCTGCTGAGACCAGAGAAAGGCAGAGACAAAGAGAGGCCAGACTCCGAGTCCAAGGACCTCAGCTCAGTCACTTTGTCCATTTCTAAAGTGGGGATTGGTCAATAGGACAAAAACCATATCTCAGGTTCATAGAAATGAACCAGATCAATGGGTATCAACAGGAATAGTACCTGAAACATAATGTCAGGGAACAAAATCTTACCTCTCAGTGATGGTGTTTATTTTAGAAGTTAATGCCCACAGACAAGAAATGAAAAAAGGTGCCACCACCCACCTGCCTGCGAGGAGGGGCTGTGCTGGGCAGGGAGGGGCCAGGAGGAGACTGGGAGGGGACCGGAGGGCTCTGGCTGTCTCTGTTCCTTTTTTTCTTTAAAACAAACAGGGAAATTTGAAGCAAATAGGGCAGTGTTAACATCTATTAAGGTGATAGGCCCAGGGAAGTGAGGGAGGACTTTTCTGTACATTTCTATAGCTTTGAAGTATTTTATAATATTTTATAATTGAGGACTAACACAACTGTTATAATGACGGCGGTCATTTGTCACACACAGTGCTAACCGCTTGCAGCGTTTTCTTCTTTAATCCTTGTGTTAATCTTGACCAGAGGGACTCTTTGTCCTTCACTTTTACAAAAGAAGAAATCGAGGGTCTGACTAGCACAGTGACTTGCCCAAGGTCACTGGCCAGTTAGTGGCAGAGCCAGGATTAGAACGCAAGACTGGTAGCTGTTAGACTCCCCTGCCTCCTAGGGTTTCCACCTCAGAGCCCACACTTGTGAAAGGGTCCCAAATCCTTTTTGGTTTTTGGTGTTGTGGTGTATTGTAATTAATTCATTTTCATTGTGGTAAAATTCACAAATCAAATTTACCATTTTAGCCATTTTTTTACGTGTACGATTCAGTGGCATTTAGTACATTCACAGTGTTGTGCAACCAGCACCTCTGTACAATTCTAGGACATTTTCATCACCCCACAAGGAAATCCCATACCCATTAGCAGTCGCTTCCACTTCCTCCTCCCCCAAAGCCCCTGGCAACCACCAAGCCTGCATTCTGACTCTATGGATTTACCTGTTCTGGGCATTTCATATCAATGGAATCAAGATAATATGTGGTCTTTTGTGTCTGGCTTCTTTTACTTGGCATGATGTTTTGAAGATTCTTCTATGCTACAGCTTGTGTCAGAATTTCAGTCGTCTTTATGGCTAAATAATATCCCATTGGAGCGGTAAGCCACTTTTTGGCTACTGTGAATAATGTTGCTATGAACATTCATGAACATGTCTTTGATCACCCGTTTTCAATTCCTTTGGCTATATATCTAGGAGTGGAATTGCTGGGTCACATGGTAATTCTATGTTTAACTTATTGAGGAGTTTGCAAACTGTTTTCCATAGCAATTGCAGCATTTTACATTCCAGCAGCAAGCCAACACTTGCTATTTTTCCATTTTTTACTGTAGCCATCCTAGTGAGTATGAAGTGGTATCTCATAATTTTTATTGGCATTTCCCCAATGTCTGTTGTTTTTTTTTTCCTTTGTAATGGAAGGATTTGAGGTAGGGATAGAGTTAGGCAAAGACAATCAAGAATAGTGTTCTTGGCATAAGAAACAGCAAAAGCAAAGGCTGGGAGGCAGGATCATACACGGTTTGGGAAGGGAGGTAAGTGCAGATGAGGGTGGACATCTTGTCCCCTGCTTACCCACAGATCAGGACACCAGGACCCCAGGTTTGTGGAAACAGAGATTTGAGTGGTCCTGACTGAAATGTATTCACTCAAAAGCACCTCCTGCCTCCCCAGGCTCTAAGACTAACGTATGTTCCCTGCCTTCCAGGGGCTGGTATTTAGTGGATGAGAAGACCATGTCGGGCATAAGCATACCTGAGCTCAAGTCCTGGTTTTGCCACTAGCCACTCTGTGACCTTAGACATATTGCCTGACCTCTCTGAGCCTCAGTTGCCTCATCTGTAGAAGGGGATACCATCATCCCTACCTCCTAGGGGTGTTATGAGGGTGACTTGACATCATGGGTGTAAAACACATAACACTGTGCGAGGCATGTAAGTGCTCGGTAAAAGGAAGCTTCATGAATTATGGTCGTCGTCGTCGTTGTTGTTGTATCTAGATATCTAGTTGTTGTATCTAGTGAGGAAGAGATCTGGCACAAGTAAGGAATTACAGTGAAGTATGACAATGTGTAGTCAAGGTGCTCTTAGACCCCGAAGGTGTACACCTCAGCGAAGGGGCATTTGGGACTGGGTCTTCAAGGATACATAGGAGTTCAAGGTTAGGGGGAAGGCTTTCAGAGTGGGAAGACCAGCCTAAACAAAGGCACAGGGGTTTAGAAGAGCCTAGGAGGTTTGTGGGGAGAGGGCTAACTGAGGGGACTGTGAATCGCTCCAGGTCTGTGAGGTGGGCAGGGACAAGAGAGACCAGAGCCTTAAACACCAGGACAAGGAGGTACACGTTTCTTGTGCAAGGGGCAGTGGGGAGCCGTTGAAGGTTCTGAAGCATGAGCGTGGTCTGATGAGAGTGATCTACTTGTTGTCCACAGGGAAGGAAGAACCCATCTAGAGCAGAGAGAGGCTCAGGATGTCCTTTCTAGAATCAAAGCCACTGCAGGATGGTTATGGGGCTCCCTTTACTTCCACTGATCATACATTTTTATGTTTATCTTAACAAATTTCCATCAGGCACCAGTTAAATACTTTGAGGAAGAGGTACCTTTTCCTACTTCGCTGGAAGGCACCTTGTGGACAGGCACAGGGATTCCTAGACACCCTGTACCACACGCCCCTCCCTATTAGGGGCACCTCCCTAGGCACGTCCCCTGCCCTCCCTGGATTGTCCGGAGGCTCAGCTCACGCTGGAAAGTCCAGCGGGTGACTCTGATTCCTCAAGAGGTGATCCGCATTATCTTGAGTCCTCTCCAGGCCCTGAGTAGGATAGTTGCAAGTGTAGCGCTTTTTGTTTTACGGCCCCATTTAACAGATTCAGGAACTGAGGTGTGACAGAGTCATCCCACCCAAGATAACTTCTAAGTGGTTTTTAAATATGCGTTCACACAAAATGTCTTTTGATAAATGAAAAATGTGGTTTTAAAACTCACTTTCTTTTAACATGCCAAGGTACTGTGGACATCTTTTCTTGTTCTTTTTTCAGCTTTATTGAGATATATTTGACATAGAACACTATGTAAGTTCAAGGTAGACAATGTAACAATTTGATAGATGTATATATTGCAAAAATGTTTACCATGGTAAGGTTAGTTAACACATCCTTCCCCTCACATAATTACCATTTTGTTGTTATAGTGAGAACATTAAAGCTGTACTCTCACAGCAACTGTCATATAGTACAAGACTGTTAACTATGGCCACCATGCTGTGTATCAGATCCCAGAACTTACTCATTTTATGTGGACATCTTTTTATTACATTATTTTTAATTGCTGCAGGGACTCACTGTATTTTATTTAGCTGACGCCCAGTAGTTGGACTTGTAGGTCATTGCCAACTCCTTTTTTTCCTTAACTTTCAATTTTGATGTAATTTCTAATTTACCAAAGAGTTGAACAACCAACTTCCTAGACCCTACACACAGATTCACCAGTTGCTAATTTTGCCATATTTGTGCTCTTTCTCTCTCGACCATTTGAGAAATTAATTGAAGACATCATGTCCCTTTACCCCTAAATGTTTCCAACAAGTATTTCCCAATCATGAGAAATTTTACAACAATAACAATACTGTTACATGACCCACCATCTGTATTCAACTTTCCTCTGTTGTCCCAGTAATCACCTTAATATAATTTCATTTTTCCCTGTCCAGGATCAGATTCAGAATAACTTGTAGTTAGTCGTCATGTCTCTTCACTCTCTTTCAGTTTGGACCATTCTTCTGCCTCTCTTTGTTTTTCAGCTTTGACATTTTTCAAGACTAGAAGCCAGTTATGTTGTAGACTGGCTCAGTTCACCTTTGTCTGATGCTTCCTCGTGGTTAGATTCAGACTGTGCACTTTGGGCAGGAATATCACAGAAGTGATGCTGTGTCCTTCTCAGTACGTCGTATCAGGAGGCACCAGTTGTTTATTTGTCCTATGATTGGTGATGCTAACTTTGATCACTTGGTTAAGGTGGTGTCTGGCAGGTAGCTGTACTGTAAAGTTACTATTTTTCCCTTTGTAATTAAGAAGTATCTTGTGGGGAGATACTTTGGGACTATGTGGATATCCTATTCCTCATCTAACTTTCATCTGCTAGTTTTCACATCCAGGACGGTCCTTGCCTGAGATATTATTACGGTGGTTGCAAAAGGGATGTTGCCACCTCTTGGCTCTAGCAAACAAGCCTGCCCAAACCATGTATGTCAATGCCAGATTGCAGTAACCGCCTTCTCTGTCTCTCTGTGGCCCACAGCCAGTCCTACTGAACCAAGGTCCTCGCCATCCCCACCCCCTAGTCCCACGGAGCCGCCGGAGAAGGCATCCCAGGAGCCCCTGAGTCTGACACTGGAGAGCAGCAAGGAGAACCAGCAGCCGGAGGGACGCTCCAGCTCCTCGCTAGGTGGAAAGATGTACTCGGGCAGCCAGACCACAGGGGGCATCCAGGAGATCGTGGCCATGTCCCCCGAGCTGGACACGTACTCCATCACCAAGAGGGTCAAAGAGGTCCTCACGGACAACAACCTAGGTACAGGGTGGCGGGAATCAGGGATGCTGCCTCCCGCCCCGCTTGGCTCCTACTTGCCTTAAGGAAAGTGCTGGCAGTGAGCTCCCAGGCACTGGGGTCCTGCCTGCAGGTGCCAGTCAGCCCTGGGGCATCCAGGACCCTCTGGGAGGCATCTGACAATGACCTGGGTCTCTAGAGTGGGACACAAGGGAGGTCAATACGGGTCTGAAAAGGACCTAAAATCCCGAGCCCACAGCTTTCAAAACTTCCTTCCAGGAGGACTTAGAGGATCCCAGTAACAGTGAGACTCTAACACAATCCTGATCCAGTGCTGGGGGCACAGAGGAGAAATCTGGATTCTTTAATTTTTTGAATCACAAACTCCTCCAAGTCTCAAATGGGAGTCAAGCCCCCCTCCCAGAGGGATACATACAAGCCCCAACTTTTCACTACAATTTCTATAATAAAAATAAGACATCTTTATTTAAAAATACCAAATAGTACCCAAAAAAAGAATTAAAATTTAAATAAAAAAGTAAAATCTCCCCTGCCTCCCCCTTCTCTGACACTTTCTGAACCCATACAAGAATATATGTTCACCTAGTTTCTTCTTTTCTTTTTTCTAGATAGATGAAATTACACACAGGCTATCCTTATACTTGCTTTTTAAAAATTAACACTGTTTGTGGACACCCTTCCAGTTTAGAATGAATAGACCACCTGCATTCTTTGTCACTGTTGCAAAATTTTTCAGGCCATGGATGCCCCACATTTTTTCCCCAACTGATGAGCATTTTGCTTGTTCCCAATTTCCTGCTGCCTCTGAAACTGTGTCCGTATGCGTCTTTGTGCCCTTGGGCAAATACAACTGGAGGATAAATCCCAGGCAGTGGAATTGCTGGATCAGAGGATATGCACATTGACATTTTGATAAAACCTGTCAACTTACTCTTTGACAAGGTGCTACTAATTTGTACACATGAAGTTTGCAGACAATTTCAGGGATCCCCTGGGAGTGAAGAACATCTAAATTATGAAAGCATTTTTGTTTGGTAGCTGTCTGCCCGCCCCCATCTCATATTTTGCAGAAAGGTCTCTTCCAGATACACACTGGGTGTGGGTTCCCCCATGTGTCTAGTCCTCCCTTCTGAGTTAGTGGAGACATTCCCTAGGTTCTCCCATGTCTCTGGCCTATTTCTTGTGTCTCCTGGGAGCACCTCGGCCCAGCCTGGGGGTTACAGGTTGCTCTCCTCCCCTGTCTCCAGGGCAGCGGCTATTTGGGGAGAGCATCCTGGGGCTGACACAGGGCTCCGTGTCGGACCTGCTGTCCCGACCAAAACCCTGGCACAAGCTGAGCCTGAAGGGGCGGGAGCCCTTTGTGCGCATGCAGCTGTGGCTCAACGACCCCCACAATGTGGAGAAGCTGAGGGACATGAAGAAGCTGGAGAAAAAAGGTAAGCACTGGGTAAGCTCGGGGTCCCAGTGAGTCCAGTCCCAGTCTGGTGCGGGGCTGCAAGAAATAGCAATTCCACAGAATGTAACTGCAAGCCATTAAAACATTTACTACTTTTCCCCTGAAAATTCCAATAGCCCACCTCTCTCAGCATCCTTCCCCACACCGACAGCTACTCCAAAATCTTCTGTGTATCCCGCAAAACCCCCTTTCTCTCTGATTCCTCCATCCTCTGCTCACCTCCCTATTGTGTTACCTCCTTTGCCCATTACCCAGCTTCTACACAACAAAGCACAGAATTGACCCAGCAAACAAGAATCCTCCCTTGTGGAAGTGGACAAGAAATTGCAGATTCTTACATGGTCTAATGTTATTTTATATCCCTGAAAAAATGAGCTGGCATTGAGTACCTGTTTGTGCCCTCCCAGTCTCATGCTGTGAATAAGGGATTCCTGGATCTTAAAAAGCTCAGGGTCCAGTTGGGAGATAAGATTCAAGGAGTTAGAAAGTTGTCATCCAGGGCACCAAGGCAGTTCATGATGAGGGCCCAGGGTCAAGCCAAGCTGTAAGTGGCACGTGGGGCAGGGCCGAGTCCGGCTGTTGGCATCAGACAGCTGTACAGTTGAGAACTTGTCCTGCCACTTCCTGGCTGTGTGACCTTGGGCAAGTTGCTTCCCTTCTCTTTGCCTCATTCTACGTCATCTGAAAGTAAGAGTCACAGCATCTACCTCAGGGCATTGCTGCGAGGATTAAATGAGACCCTAATGCCTTACTTCCTCCATTCTGAGGTGTGCCTTTTTCCCCTACATTTTGACAATTGGAGGCTGAGATGCATCATGCAATTACTATGTTCGTTTAAAATTAATGTCCTGCCCCTGCCCCCAACAAAAGTAGTGAAATTCAGGGACACTTCTGACAATCAAGACAATGCTCCAGAGCACCCTTTTTCGAGCACTTCCTTCCTGTCTGTGAGGCGAACCTTCTACATATGTTCACAATTAGAGTGCTAATGACCAGGTGTGGGTAGGCGAGAGTCTGGCTAGGAGGAAGTGAAAGGAGAGTAAGAAAGGAGAAAAGGCTGAGACTGGGCGGGGCTCCCTACATTTGGGGCATGGAGGGCTTTGAGGACCTCTGGCTGATGCTTGGTTCAGCTCGGGTAGCAATGGGCCTCTGGTCGGCCGCTCTCAGCCCTCCCCCGCTCCCTCCCCCACCCGCCCGCCTGCCCCAGCCTACCTGAAGCGCAGGTACGGCCTCATCAGTACCGGCTCAGACAGTGAGTCTCCAGCCACCGGCTCCGAGTGCCCCAGCCCCTGCCTGCAGCCCCAGGACCTGAGCCTCCTGCAAATCAAGAAGCCGCGAGTAGTGCTGGCCCCTGAGGAGAAGGAGGCACTGAGAAAGGCCTACCAGCTGGAGCCTTACCCCTCCCAGCAGACCATCGAGCTCCTCTCCTTCCAGCTCAACCTCAAGACCAACACCGTCATCAACTGGTTCCACAACTACAGGTAGGGATACTGAGTGGGGGGCCACTGGGAGGGTGGGCAGGGGTCTCAGCCGGACCCCCTTCCCTGTCCCGGGGTCTGGAGGGAGCCCAGCATGGCCTCTGGGAGATAAGAGGACCATACTGCTAGGTGTTTAGCTTTATAACATAGGCAGACCTGGATCTACTGATAAATCCCAGCTCAACCATTTCCAGCTGTGAGGCCTGGGCGAGGGACTTCACCTCCCTGAGCGTCAGTCTTCTAACCTATAAAATGGGAACCATAATGGGATCTACTTCATATAGTTGTCCTGAGGATTTGATGGGCTAACGTATTTACATAAAATACCTGGCACACAGTTTGTGGTAGGTGTTGACATTATTATTGTCACTGTCTTTATTATGACTTCACCCAGCTTGCTCCGCGTCTTTGAAGGGACAGGGAATGGTGTTTGGGGCACAGGCCTGAGGAACCCTAACTACCCACTGAACCCTGCGTCAGAGCCCCGATTTGGGGCTCTTGGCCTCTCCTACTCCTAAGGCCAAAGGAAACCCCTCTGGCAGCCCCTCGGGCACCACCCGCCTCGGGGAATGGGTGATTCCTATTTCTGTGTGCCTCCTCCCACTCTCCAGTCCCTAGTCTTAGGAGTAGCTGACCTGCAGTGGGCTGGGCTGCCCGGGAATTTAGTCCCGGGCTGGCTGGGGGCACTGACTGGCTGAGTCCAGCAGTTTCCAAGGAGACCGCAGAAGGGCTTCCTGAGAGCCCTGCAGAGAAGGGTTGATGGGATTTCAAGGACCATCTCTGAGGCGCTCCCCACCAAGCCTGCTGAGCAAGAAATGTCTCTGGTGCCTCTGTGGTGCCAGAGAGGAGAGTCTCTTGATCCCCAAGAGAGAAGAGGAAGGAGGAGCCTGGAAGGGTGGAATGCCTGAAGTCTCTGTCCACAGCCCAGGCATGGGCATCACACAGACCTGAGTTCAAGTCCCACCTTGGCTGTGTGTTATTGGGCAAATCACTGTACCTTCCTGAGTCTCATCCCTGTTTTACAGATAAGGAACCTAATACTTAACCCTACAATGCTGAATTGAGGATCAAATGAAACACCTCAAGCGCACATACTTCGTAAAATATTGCTTATTATCTTGCTGAGACCCAGAGCCTACCAAACAGCAAATGACAGAGGTCCTGAAAGCCTCACGCCCTCCTTCCCTCCCAGGGGACATTCTCTCCCCTCTTGTTTCCCACGGGAACTGAGCCCTCCATTATTATTCAGTGTATTCATTCAATAAATATTTGCCTTGTGTGCACAGTGAGCTAGAGTCAGGAGATACAGGGGTTCAAAGCTATCATCCCTGCCCTAGGGAGCTTAAAATCACAAACCAGATAATTTTGCAACAGCCTAATAAATGCTGTAAAACAGGAATGAATACGGGGCTGAGGGAAAAGGGAATTCTACCTAGGGAAAACTTCACAGAGAGGTGGCCTTTGAGCTGGGCTTTGAATGAGCAGAGAGAATTCCACTCCCAAAAGAAACCACTCTCAAAGAGTTATAATTGTAGAATACATTACTTCACTTAGTAAATGTTTATTGTGCACCAACTCTGTACCGAGCGCCAAAGAGAACAAGACAAAGTCCTTGCCCTTAGCATCTCTTACAGACCAGCAGGGAAGGTCACTATTAAATGAGTACTTATATTAATGTATCATTACAACCTTCAGTGAGCTCTAGGAAAGGTGAACAATAGGATGTTTTCAGAACAAATTACCAGGGAGGACCTGCTATAGATTTGGGACTCAGGAATTGAAGAAAAAGACTAATTTTTACTATGGTGTAAATGACTATTAGCCTCATATTTATACTTGATCTACAGTTTGGAAGCTCTAATGACAGAGGCTCAGGCATTGAGCCATCCCAAAACACCCTCAGATCCCACCTTACCGGCAACGACTAGCACTCCCCCTGGTCCCAGCAGCTTTTCCCTCTAGAGGGGACTGAAGGAGGTGACAGAATCTCCTTGGAAGGTGGGCAAGGCCACCTTTGTGGAGGGATTAGGGACTGAGAGAGAGAAGTGAACCAGATCACCCTTCACAGCCCCTCCAGGCTCAGGATCCTGGGATGGGGCCCCATCCCCCACCTGGTCGGGGAGCCAGGGAGGCAGGAGAGTGTAGCCAGACTGCTGGGTTCAGGGCCCAACTGCACTACTTGCTGGCTGTGTGACCGTAGCAGTCCCAGTGCCTCTTTGAGCCTTGTAATCTTTGTCGGTGGGAGTGAGACTAGTATCCTGCTCATAAGGTTATTATGAAAAATAAATGAAATAACCTGCAGAAGTGCTTGGCCCCGCACCTGGTACATGATAAGCACCCATCATTATGATGTTTATAATTAAAATTTATAAATGTGAGTATTATTTATCAGTAACATGTACTTTATTATTAATATGATAAATAATGGTATTAATATAATATATGATGTCATTAATAAAAAAGGGCAGAGGGCTACAACATTGAAGATAGATGCTGAGGAAGCCCTGTCGCTCTATGACCTTGGACGAGTGATTTGACCTCTCTGGACCTCATGCTATTAGGAAAATAGTTAATGGAGTTAGACCCATTCCTATCATTTCCTGCTCTAAAACATAATATATAAGCTTCCCTCTGACAACAGGGAGGCCGTTGAAGTGAAGAGAGGATGGGCTCTGGACTGGAGTTCAGCGTTCCCGGGTTCTGGTCCCAGCTGTGCCTCTGTGTGCCTCGGTGACCTAGACAGGTTATTCTGTGTGCCTCAGTTTCCCCTTCTGGGCTGATGTCTAAGAGGCCCTCCAGGAAAGAAGCAGGGGGTTACTGGCACAAACTAGATCTGGGTTTGACTTTGAAAAATGCTCTAAAACAGCGCTGTCCGATAGAAATACAGTGAAAGCCACATATATAAAATTTTCTAGTAACCACATTAAAAAAAAATAAAAAGAAACAGATGAAATTAATGTAATAGTATATTTTATTTAGCTCAGTATATACAGATATAACCATTTCAACATGTAATCAGTATAAAAACTTTAATAATGAGAGAGCCACATGTGACCAGTGGGCACTGCACTGGACAGCACAGGTCTAGATTGTGAGCTTTGGGATCCGACAGTCCTGAGTGCAAGTCCTGGTTCTGCCACTTATTGGCTGTGAAACCTGGGGCAAGTCATTCAGCATCTCTGAGCCTTGTTTCCTCCTCTATGAAGTGGGGATAATAATAGCACCCACCCTGCAGAGTTGTTGAGAGGACTTATTAAGATGCTGCAGGTGAAGAAGCTTATGCCTAGTGAGCCCCCAGGGAAGTGGGTGGGGTCAGAAGGCCACTCATGTGATTTGACTCCAGGATTAGCCGGTCCCCGTCCAGGCCCTTGCTCACCGCCGTCTCTGCCCCAGGTCCCGGATGCGCCGGGAGATGTTGGTGGAGGGGACCCAAGAGGAACCAGATCTCGACCCCAGTGGGGGTCCTGGCATCCTACCGCCAGGCCACTCCCACCCAGACCCCACTCCGCAGAGCCCCAGCTCTGAGGCTGAGGACCAAAAGCCTACCGTGAAGGAACTAAACCTTCAGGAGGGTCCCGAGGAGAGCGTCACACCCCTGACCACGCAGGACAAGACGCAAGTGAGGATTAAACAGGAACAGACTGAGGAAGCTGAGGAAGAGGCAGGCAGCCAGGACTCAGAGGAGCTGGACAAAGGCCAAGGTGCCCCCAAAGAGGCGCATCCTGACCCTCTGGGTAACGACGGACTCCCAAAAGCAGCCCCGGGGCTCCTCCTTCCAGGCGGGACCACCCCAGCCTGCCCCTCGCTACAGCCCCTCCAGGAGAGCGAGGGCGGGGAGTGGCTACACCCGGACCCTCTAAGTTTTAAGTCGGCCTCAGAGTCCTCACGCTGCAGCCTAGAGGTGTCGCTGAACTCCCCCTCAGCTGCCTCCTCGCCAGGCCTCATGATGTCTGTGTCACCTGTTCCTTCCTCTTCAGCGCCCATCTCCCCATCCCCACCCGGCACCCTCCCTGCCAAAGTGCCGAGTGCCAGCCCCACTGCCGACGCAACCGGGGCCTTGCACCCCAGCATCAAGGTGAACCCCAACTTGCAGCGGCGGCATGAGAAGATGGCCAACCTGAACAGCATCATCTACCGGCTGGAGAGGGCTGCCAATCGCGAGGAGGCCCTGGAGTGGGAGTTCTAAAGGTGGGGGCAAGGGGCTCGCCGCGGGGCCACCTTCCCTCTCACTCAGGGCGGGGTGAGGAAGGGAGGAGCTCAGCCATCAAAACGTGGACCGCAGTGTCGCGCCGCTTGACATCTTTGGTTGTGATCCCGGTTCTGTGAAGTCGTGAGTGAGCAGGTGAGGCAGGTGCCTCTGCTTCCCCTTTTCAGCAGCCCCTGCCCCGCGGAGCACCCCCTTCTCCACTCTGGCCCCTCTACGAGAGGCAGAAGCAAAGTGACGCCACATTTTCCCCTGGAAACTCCAAACTCTTTTAGAAAAGTAAATATTTATAGACCTCTTTTAGATATTTTAATAAAGGATCCTTTGGAATTTATTCCCAGCTGATGCTGTTTTGATATTACAGAGAGTTATGAAATCAGGATACCGTCACAACTGTTGCGAAGTATACACTGAAGTTGTGTCATTTTTGCCACTAGATGAGATTAAAAGGAGACAGTTGTTCAAAGCCATCACAAAACACTATAAGACTGACCAAAATTTAGATAACCTTTGAACCACGGTTTTTTCCCATGTCTGTCTGTGAGACACAGTCCATTGCTACTGCCCTTCCAGAAACCATGTTGAAAAGAGAAAGTCCAGAAGACTCTAAATGAAAACCTTGATGCCGTTGAGGATGTGTTTCATTCTGGTGGTCTGTTTTGCAACCTTGATAACACAGAATGTCCCATGCCGTTGTAAATGTTGTAGAGATGTGGGCTATGGCCGACCATCCTATCTGAGATGTAACATGGTACAAAACAAACTGCTTACACTCCCTCTTGTCAGAAACCTGTGGACCGCAGGGGGTAGACAATCCATCTCGTCCGTCTGTAGACAAGATGTGGTTCCGAATCCTTTGGAAAGCCAGGTATGGGGGTAGGTGATTAGAGGGTGGCGCTCGAACCAGAGTGACCCCATACCCCAGCCTGAATCGTGGCCACAGTGCAGGAAGTTTCCCTACTGGCTTTCCAGAGCAAGGCTGTGGCCGCCATCTTCCTCTTCTTTGTGTTTTAAGAAAATAACAGCGTTGGTCATCCCACAGACACCCAGCTCGGCACCCAGCACCGAAAAGCAGATCATCCAGCTAGAGACCCCAGCTCCCCGTCTCATCATCATCTTTCTCCGTTGACCCTGATGCTTTCCGGAAAGCGTCTGCACCTCCAGGCTTACGCAGAAGGAAGCTAAAAGGCTGAGTTCACCTCAGCATGACCACCGTATCCCTGTCTCAGGTCCAGCTTCCTGCCTTCTAACACAGGACCTTTTTGAGAACAAAGACTCAACCCCTCAACTCAAAGAAGCTCCCCCTCCAGTGTCTTCATTATCCTGGTTTTTAGGGGAAGAGTTCCCAATTTGGATGGAACAGCCTCTGTATTGGTTGTTGAATCTCTCCTGTTATTATTTCTTTTACTTTTTCAAACTCTGTGGGAAGGTTGAGTTGGGTGACTGCCCAGCTGAATCCAGAATGACGATGAAAAGGTGGTCATAACCGGTGCCAACCCAGTACCAGGGGGAAAGATGGCTGACAGGGGTTTCAACGATGCAGCGAACATTTTGAAACCCAGGCCAGCAAAATCCAGTGACCAGAAGGGGTCATTTGAGGGGTGTTCCAGAAATCTCAACTCTCATGCGCCCAGCCCAGGCTGCAGTCTCCACACCAATCAATGAAGAACAATGCAAACCCTGCAGGAAAACCTCCTTTTCCATACACCCAGGCTATGCATTGAAGAGTTTTCCACTGTATACATTTTTATCCAGATGAAGGTATTTTTATATTTTGACAATAGGAAACAGTGACCAATTTTCAGAGTAATCAAATCTGGAACAAACGAAACATCTCATTTTAGCCACCCTGTCCCAATTAAGGCAACCGTGGGGGACACACCACTTTTTACTGTTGAAACCCACGCAGCATTGAAATCCAGGCTTACATGCAGACTGCAATCCTTAGAGGACTAAATCTGGCTTTTGTGTGACGGGATTTGATTAAGCACCTAGTATAGTCTTTTGAACACGGAAATCCTGTTGTACTTAAAGCTAGCAGACCTGTGAACAACTTTGTCAGGTTCACGTCCTATAACGGTAAACATAGAACAAAAACCCATAAGACTGTTTCTATGAGAGATTGATGAACTTTGTTTAAATTAAAAAAAAAAAAAAAAAGGAACACGTTCTGTAATAAATGCGTCGCTCAATACAGAATTGTATAATAACATCTGTGTGTCCTGCTTGCTTTGTTCTGGAGCTGTGGGTACAAATTGGGGGTCAGATCTGGCCCTCAGGTGTTTTACAAAACAGTACTTTTAAAAACTGGTTTTTAAATTCATTTGCCACCATGAAAATATGGGGGCTTGTCACATAAAAATCGTGATTTTTTTTGTATTAATATATTCTTTTTTTATTTTTATTTAATATTGGAGTACAGTTGATTAACAACGTTGTGATAGTTTCAGGTGTACAGCAAAGTGATTCAGTTATACATGTACATGTATCTATTCTTTTTCAAATTCTTTTCCCATGGAGGTTATTACAGAGTTCCCTGTGCTATACAATAGGTCCTTGTTGGTTATCTATTTTAAATATGCAGTGTGTACATATCAATCCCAAACTCCCAATCTACCCCTCCCCCCAATCCTTCCCCCTCTGGTAACCGTAAGTTCGTTCTCTATGTTATGAGTCTGTTTCTGTTTTGTAAATGAGTTCAACTGTATCATTTTTTTAGATTCCACGTATAAGCGATGTTATATGACATGTCTTTCTCTGTCTGACTTCACTTAGTATGATCATCTCCAGGTCCATCCATGTTGCTGCAGATGGCATCATTTCATTCTTTTTTATGGCTGAGTAATAATTCCATTGTATATCTGTACCACATCTTCTTTATCCATTCATCTGTCAATGGACATTTAGGTTGCTTCCATGTCTTGGCTATTGTAAACAGCGCTGCAGTGAACACTGGGGTACATGTATCCTTTCGAACCGTGTTTTTCACCGGATATATGTCCAGGAGTGGGCTAGATCATGTGGTAGCTCTATTTTTAGTTTCTTAAGGAACCTCCATACTGTTCTCCACAGTGGCTGTATCAATTTACATTCCCACCAACAGTGCAAGAGGGTTCCCTTTTCTCCACACCCTCTCCACCATTTATTGTTTGTAGACTTTTGGATGATGGCCATTCTGACTGGTGTGAGGTGATATCTCATTGTAGTTTTGATTTGCATTTCTCTAATAATTAGCGACGTTGAGCGTCTTTTCATGTGCCTCTTGACCATCTGAATGTCTTCTTTGGAGAAATGTCTATTTAGGTCTTCTGCCCTTTTTTTTTTTCCCACCGTACGCGGGCCTGTCACTGTTGTGGCCTCTCCCGCTGCGGAGCACAGGCTCCGGACGCGCAGGTTCCGGAAGCGGAGGCTCAGCGGCCACGGCTCACGGGCCCAGCTGCTCCGCGGCACGTGGGATCTTCCCGGACTGGGGCACGAACCCGTGTCCCCTGCATCGGCAGGCAGATTCTCAACCACTGCGCCGCCCAGGGAAGCCCTTCTGCCCATTTTTTGATCGGGTTGTTTGTTTTTTTGATATTGAGCTGCATGAGCTGTTTGTAAATTTTGGAGATTAATCCCTTGTCAGTAGCATCGTTTGCGCATATTTTCTCCCATTCTGTGGGTTGTCTTTTCGTTTTGTTTATGGTTTCCTTTTCTGTGCAAAAGCATTTGAGTTTAATTCGGTCCCTTTTGTTTATTTTTTTTTTAATTTCCGTTACTCTAGGAGACTAATCGAAAAAGATACTGCTGCGATTATGTCAAAGAGTGTTCTCTCTGGTTGCTTCCATGTCTTGGCTATTGTAAACAGCGCTGCAGTGAACACTGGGGTACATGTATCCTTTCGAACCGTGTTTTTCACCGGATATATGTCCAGGAGATTTTGAGTTTATTTTTGTGTATGGTGTTAAAGAATGTTCTAATTTCATTAAAAATCTCGATTACTGGCTTCACTGGAAAACAGTAAGATCTGGCCACACAGGGCCCAAATTCCAACATGACAGCAGCTAGCTGAGGAGTGGCCCTCCCCATTAGGACATGTGCCCATGATTTGCCTCTGTCTGCACCTGCACCGCCTGCCCAGGTCCTGTGGGCATCTTGGTTGATGATTGTGCTGTGGGCTCCAACAAAGGAAGATGGAAGGATTGGAATACACTTTCCACTCATTGCAGCAGGTGGAAGCTGGTTAGACTCTGGGGTCTAGATCTGAGGAGCTGTGATTGTGCCCTGCCCCAATCGGGGGCCACAGGCCGTGGCCCTAAGACCAGCCAGTTTACAAGCTGTGCCCACCTCAGTGGAGTGTGTGAGTGGCGGGTGCCTCTAGACTCCTGATGGAAAAATGCCAAGAGGGGCTTTCTGGTGACCAACACAGCAGCGCCCCTTTCCCAGCTGTATAACTAGGGCCTCGGTCTCACCATCTGTAAAATGGGAGTATCACAGCAGCCAACTCAGAGGGTCATTATCAGGAATGATGATGCATGTAAAACACATAAGACAGTGTGTGGCACATAAGGGCTCAGTATTCCATACTGTTTTCATGAGTGGGGGTTGGGTTCCTTCAACCCATGATGGTGAGTCTCTCTGTGTATCAAGCTGCAGGAGGTTTGTTTTTTCTTGACCAATAATGTCAAGAGAGTTCCCTAAGTGGCATTAAACATTATTCACCCGTGAGCCAAGGGCACGTGGCATCCCAAGACAGACCTTTCCTCTTTGTCTGGAAACCTTCTGATCACCCCAGTTTTTCCACACGTCCTTGCGGTGGGAATGAAATGATGAGTGACCTCCTCCTTGGTTAGGATAACTAATTGCTCCAAAGTAAAGCCAAAGACAGGCCCTTTGGACACTTGCTTTGCAGCTCCAGAGGTCAGAAGTCAGAAATCCTCAGGATGTGGCCGCGGGTTGCAGGTGGGGGCAGGAGTGGAGGAGGAAGCCTCATCTGACACACACAAGCCACCTAAGAACCTGTAGAAGTAGGTGCCCCCTGGGCTCTGGGAACCAAAGCTCCCTCTGGACCATTAGCTTTGGTGTTGACATTGTGTCTGCAGTCGCTGTCCATCTGGAGTAGAAAATGCAGCAAAAACACAGAAATGTGGAATTCTGAACTAGGGACCATGGGAGAGCAAGAGCGGAGAGACCAGAGAGGAATGAGAAGGCAGGGGAGGCCTTACAGGCAGAGGCAAGTTTAGATCAGGGAACAGAAGGGAGGAGAGAGCTGAGCTGGGGGCAATTTGGCGACTGTTCATCCAGGTAATAAGTATAGATTGAGTACCTGCTGTGTGCTCAGTGCTTCAATGGTGGAAACACCACGAGAGCGTGAATAGGGGGGGTCCCCGGAAGGCTTCCTGGAGGAGGAGGCATCTCAGCTGACACCTGAAAGACAATAGGATTTAGAGAAGCATAAGAGGAGAGCAGAAGGAATAGCTGGCAAGACATGGGACAGGGACAAGGACATGGGGAAACAAATCCAAAGGAGGCTAGAATTTGAGGTGGAGGGAGGAAGAGGGCCAAGGGCTAGATCCTGAAGCCCCCTGGGGCATGGTGGGAAATAAGCCTTTCTCCTGAGGGCACTGGGGAGCCATGGGTGGTATGAGGCAGGGGGTTGCTGTGGTCAGACTCGCACTTCCAGGAGGTTAGGAGGTTCCATCTGCCTGAGGAGATGGCAGACCAAAGGAGAGTAGCCGGTCCCACTCCCAGTGCAGGCCCTGACCTCAGGCTTTTGCGGTCCTTGCTTCCCACCCCTGCCCTCCTTTTCTTCCTAGTTAAGCTGCTCGCATCAGGCCAGCAGCCCCACCTCCCATCATCTCCTGGTGAATGAAAAAGCTAGACCTCACCTGACTGACTGGCCCGTGACTGCTGGCACAACTATCCTAGAAATCACTCTAAAGGCCAGAGCTCCACAGCTAAAGCACAGGGTGTGTGTTGCTTTGCAGGGACCCAGGAGGCTGGAGCCACCTCTCAAAACCCCAGAGCAGTAGAAATGGGGCAGGGACCACCCTGACTACCTTGGCCAACAATGAGAGGGATAAAACAGTTGATCTCTTTAATGGTCTGTGACCTTCTCCAGCCCCCTAGGGTACAGTTATTAAAAACAATGGCTTTGAACTCATCCTGGCCTGGGTTTGACTCTCTACTATGAGGTAACCTGAGGACCCTTTAATGAGATTCAGTTCCCTTATCTGTAAAATGGACATGATCATAATAGTATCTACCTGTATTTGTTGTTTATTACTGCATAACAACCCAAAACTTAGTGGCTTCAAACAATAAACATTTATCTCACAATCTCTGTGGGTCAGGAATTTGGGAGTGGCTTGACTGGGTGGCTCTGGCTCCTTGGGCTCTCATGAGGTTACAGTTAAGCTGTCAGCCATGGCTACAGTCATCTGAAGGCTGTTCTGGGGCTGGAGAATCCACTTCCAAGAAGGCACACTCAGATGGTGGGTGAGCAGGTGCTGGCTGTTGGCTGGGCATTTCAGTTCCTCTGCAAGTGGCCCTCTCCACGGGGCTGCTTGAGCAAACTTACAACATGGCAGCTAAGAGTGAGCAAGGCAGAGGCTGTGGTGTCTTCTATAACCTAGATTTGGAAGCCCCACTGTCACTTCCACAGTATCCTCTTGGCTACACAGGTTAGCCATTATTCAGTGTGGGAAGAGACTTGACAAGGGTGTGTACCCCAGGAGGCAAGGATCATCAGGGAGGCTGGCTACCACACTGCCTTATAAGTTTCTTTGAAGATTAAATGAGCATTTCTTAAGCTATGGTTCTAAAATCCCTTGTTTCCTACTCAAAATGCAGATTCCTGGGTCCTGCTCCAACCTCCTGACCAAAATTCCTGGAGCCAGAGCCCAGGAATCTGCATTTTAAGAACTACCCTCACACACACCAGTTGACTCAGACATCATAGGTCTCAGTAAATGGGAGGCAGTTCTAATTCATTTTGCTTTGTTTGGCCTCACTGTGTGTGCCAGGCCCTACGAAGGATGCTGGTGAAACAGAAGAGCATAGGAGTACAGAACAAACATTCACTGGGTGTCTTGGCGTAGTCAGTAACTGTTGGGTTGAAAGAAATTGTGATCCACTTAAAGATGTGCAAACGGTTTACTGGGAAGATCCAGAGTAAACCTTGTGAAACCCAAAGGCAGGAAGTTCAACCAGGCTTCGGAACACTGCAGTCTATCTTGAGCCGTTTGTTCTCTCTCTAAGGCCGCCTCATACCCAGCTTAGTCTGTCCATCCATACACCCCCCCCAACACCCACTCCCCGCCGATTCAAAATTCCCTGGACCCTGATTGGCTCAGCTTGTGTCTCAGGACCAACTCCTGCCCAAGCAGCTGTGGTCAGGGAGGGTAGAATCACGTGAGCTGAATGGGCACGGGAGGCAATTTTTGACATACCTGTGCCGGGCACTGTGCCAGGCCTTGGGGGCACATGGGAGGCAGACCTGTCCCTGCTCTCAAGGAGCTTCAGTCTAGGGGGCCTACTTGTGCCACCCCAGGATTTCTTGGCCCCATAACTGGAGAAACAATGACCATAGTGCCCTGAACAATGAAGAGAGGACAGTGGCAGCAGCCCCGGTGCCCAAGTGCTTTCAGAGCTGCACGTGGCAAGAACAGACAGAGCCATGGCCCCAAGCACAGGTAGACCAAGCCGAGGCAGTTCTGACCCCTCTGTCAGGAGCGGGCAACTGTTTTGAAACCCTAAGTGAAAAACAGTTCATGGGCCCAGTCCTCATCAGAAAATGCGAAACCTGCAGCTGGGCTTAAGCGGTTTATCGTTTTACTGCCGTGGAAGTTATTTTGAATGCTGCGATTTTAGAAGTTGGGACAAGTAGCAAGGCCTTTTCCATAACAAAGTTTATGTAAGGTGAGGTAAGGTGATCTGGGGAGGGATTGGGTGAGGGGGGAGTGGACAGTTGGCACCAGGTCTAGCCAGAGTAGAGACAAAACAGCCCTGTTGAGGAACATACAAGATACTGAGCCACAAGTGGGGGAGGCAGAGAGTGCTATTCTTTCAATATTTGTCTACTCAGAAGAGGAGAGAGGAAGGCATCCATAGAGAGGATGAGGAAAACAGTGGCCCTTCTACTGTGCTAGAGAATCCCACTCTAGCCCTAACCTTCACCCCAGTGAGCTGACAACAGCCCTGTCTGTGGCTGGCTACCCAGAGCCACGCTCCTTCAAGGGAACAGCTGCAGTCACTCAAGCTTATCCGTTAGGAAGCCTCTGACTGCAAATAACAAAAAAAGTCCCCCTCAAAGCTTTACACATTTATTACCTCAAACAGCAAGACTTCCAGAAGAAGGGCAGGTTCTCAGGTCCATTGATCAGCAGGTCAAGGATATTTTCAAGTGTGTGCTAAACTCAGCAGGGGATATTTTCCTTAACGTGGCCTACTTCATGATCACAAGATGGCTACCATGGCTCCAGGCTTCAGACATAACTTACTTCCAGAGTTCTTCATTGTGTCTCTTTTTAGAAGCAAGAACACCCTTCCACTCTTTTATATATATATATATATATTTTTTTTTTTTTTGGCTGCGGCTTGCGGGATCCTAGTTCCCCAAACAGGGATCAAACCCGGGCCCTCAGCACTGAACGCACAGTCCCAGCCCCTGGACCACTGAGGAATTCCCTGTATGTATCTTTTTTTAAAATATAAGTTTCAGGTGCCCAGCATTAATAATTCGACATCTATATACACTAAAAGTGATCACCACCACAAATCTAGTTGTCGTCCGTCACCATACAGTTGACCCCCTTCACTCATTTCACCCACCCCCAACACACAGACATTCTTTAGCAGGTCAAGTTTAGCCCGTCCCTGAATATCAGGTGGGAGTAGCACAACTGACAGAATCTGACTAATCATTTAGCGTGGATGGATGTTGGGCAGTGAGCCCGTAACTTCTGGCCTAATTGCCCTCCTTGAGGTTCTCGTCCCCTACCCCGAGCAGCTTCTCAGAATATTCCTTCTGAGCACATACAGTATCCTCCAAATGGTATTCAAGTGAAGACAACTTCCTCAACTTTGTCACACTCCTGGGATGTTGCGGTCTTCCTTAGGCTCATGTCCCGAACACCTCCCCGGGGTCAAGAGGAAACACTTAGCAGGCGGATGCACAACACTGAGGTACTGACTGACTTGTCCCCCGTCCCCGTTTCATTCCTAAGAAGCCGGGCAGGTGAGGGCTCACCTGTGACCCTCCCTCTTGGGGCTGCCTCTCCGGCTATTTCCCCCATTCTGTGCCTCAGGCCTTGCAGTGGCCGCAGTCACAAATGCCACGGGCAGCACCCTGACTCAGCCTATGTGAGGAGGCACTTCCCCAACCCCGTCTGTCAGCTGTGGTCCCAGGAGAGATGGAAGGAATTACTCAGCATGTACTGGTTGTTCACGAGTAGCATGATTCCCTGACCTTAGTATTTTTCTCGCTCTTTGAACTTGTTCTGCAGACCGAGGACTATAGGTTGCTCATCCTAAGCCATTTTCCTGAACGTGCATGATTTTTCCAGGCTGGCAAAAGACATGTGACCAAGCTCTGGATCCACATCAAGAGGACCTAGGGCCTAGTCTATCATACTAGATGAACTTGGGCCAGCCCCTTCCCATCTGTAAATCCTCCATTAGCCCAGCAAACACACTTGAGTCTGAGATAACAGATATACAGCATAAATACTGCCACCATCCGCCCTTTGCTCACAGCAGACATCACTAATCAATCACAGGCTATTTCCCTCTGAACTAGCATTGGTGCCGGAATCCTCCTCACTCCAGGCCCCGAGGCAGCCACCAGGAACTGATCAGTGAGAAGAGCCAAATTTTGGCTTTTCCCTTTGGCATCCCTCCCAATTGTCAGGCCTTCAGCCCACAGTTGACTTTTTATCCTCACCTTTACCCCTGCCTTCTCTCCCCTCTGAAAAGGAACTTTGGGACTCCATTTCCTCATATTCCTCTCAAAGACTCTGCCGTTTTTCACAGGATTCCAGAGGTTTATGCCCCTGCTCTGACACTTTTCAGCTGTGTGAACTTGGCAGATTTCTTAACCTCTCTGAGCCTCAGTTTCCTCATCTGTAAAAGGGGGCCAGTATCTGCCATAGAGGTTGTAAGAATGTGCCTGACAGAGCAACAGCCAGGGAGCACTCAGCACACTCTAGTCACTTCTCTTGTAGGGCCTGCTCCTGGCTCTGCCAGGCAAATCAATCCAGGACTTTGATGGGGGGAAAAGAATGATATAACCAGCCATTACTTGACAAACCTTTGTTTATTTTATTTTAGCCTTTATATCCCTCTCCCAGGCTGCCTGATATCTCTCCCCCACCCATCTCCGGAGGCAGCCTGACCGCAGGTTGTGCTTTGGGGGTGGGTGGGGGGAGATTGTACCTTTAGTGCTTGTAAACCTACACCAGGACTGGGGCCAGCACCTCACCACACCAGCTAGGTCTGGCCAGGACATGGGCACTGGGCAGTTCCTAACACCCCCGAGACCCAAAGCCTGTGGACAAGAGCTGCCATCCCCATCCCCACCACTGAGGACTTGGGGAAGAGGGGCATGGAAAGCGTACCAAGACCCCCAGAGCACCTGCAGGAGAGCAGGGCTTGCCAGGGAGAAGGCAAAGAACCAGGTGAGATTCTTGAGGTTCCTGTGTCTCCAGCCAAGGCTCCTTGCCCTCTCCCTGGGGGCAGTGCCAACTATCCCCCCCTCCCTCACTGGCCAAACCCAGAACCAGGCACCCTATCCCTTCCCACCAGCCAACAAGGAACAAAAGCAGTGAAAACACCAAGCTTTGTTGCTAGGAAAAAAACACCCTAAGTATTTAAATTAAAACTGAAGCTCCAGTCAACTGGGCCAGCAGTGAGCTGGTGACTGCAGACACACAGACAGCCCCCCATTCTTCCCCAAGGCCCAAGGACGCCAAAGGCAGCAGGAAGGGGCTAAGGGCCAAGTCTGTCTGTCACCAAGAGGGAGCCTCAGGGGAAATAAAGATTAGGGCAGGGGTGTCCTCAGGGGGCCCCAATTTGGGGGCACTGAGGACTGTAAACATGACCCAGCTTGAGGGCCGGGGGTGTCCCAGCCCCCCGAGATTTTCCCTGGATGAAGAACGGCCACTGTAGTGAGTGAAAAACAGAAGTTGGTCTCGAAGCAAAGCGAGACCTGGTCTTCCTCTTGGAATATTGTGGGCGAGAAGGGGGCTGAGTCTGTGAGCTCAGAGAGGGGCTGCGATGGAGGGAGAGGGTTCTGGAAGCCAAATACGGCTTTGCAGCTGCTTCTTTGCCCCTATCAGATTGGCACCTGGGCCCTTTCTGGGCCGTGAGTCAGCTCATGGCCCGTCCTCCCTAGGGGAACCTGCTGGAAAGTCAGCTCAGGCCACAGCTGCCCAGGCCAGGACCGGACAAGGTCAGGCGAGCTCCCGAGAGGCCCCGCCCCAGGCTGGCTTCGGGAAAAGACAGAGGATGTGGCTAAGGAGTGCTGGGGGAGCGAGAGGGCTGCCACAGGAGCACAGACCTGGCCAGAGGGCCGCTACGGTCCCAGGAGCACCACCTCAAGGCCTGGCCGAGGCCCCGGGGAAAGTGCTGCCTCGGCCTCACTCGGGGCCGGGAGCCCCGGGGGCCGGGCCATCTCACGGCGCTGGGCGCACATGAAAGCCCACGCTTATGGAGGCAGGCAGGCAGGCAGCCGGCATCCAGGCAGCTCCTCCGGCGGGCCTGGGAGCCACAGGGTCAGGCCCAGGTGTGGTGTAGCACAGCCCAGCCTCCCGTCCGCGTGAGGCCCAGTCTGGAGCCTCTGGACCAGCGCTGACTGGGCCTGGGCCTTCCAGGCCACAGATCCTCACAGGTCCCAGCTGCCCCCGTGGAGGCCTGTTGCCAGCAACAAGCCTCGGCTAGGTGATTTGGGACAGACGACTGAGGCACCTGCAGGGCTGGGTTGGGGGCTACAGCTCCCACAAAACCAGCCCTCCAGCTGCTTGAGTATCACCCAGGGCCTGGATTCTCCTGAGAATCAGGCATGATGGCCTCCTCAAGGCTGGGCTTTCTCTGAATGACAGAGGCCCCAAAGCAGCCCTCAGAACCCAGCATCTTCTCCGAGCCTGAGTCCCCGAGAGCAGACCAGGCAGGACCTCAGGGCTTTCGCCGACTGCAGCCGCCCTCAGGACCAGGTCCCCGTGTCTCAGGGCTGGGCCTGTCAGAGCAGGGCCTAGCCAAATACGGCTTTGCAGCTGCTTCTTTGCCCCTATCAGATTGGCACCTGGGCCCTTTCTGGGCCGTGAGTCAGCTCATGGCCCCTCCTCCCTAGGGGAACCTGCTGGAAAGTCAGCTCAGGCCACAGCTGCCCAGCCCAGGACCGGACAAGGTCAGGAGAGCTCCCGAGAGGCCCCGCCCCAGGCTGGCTTCGGGAAAAGACAGAGGATGTGGCTAAGGAGTGCTGGGGGAGCGAGAGGGCTGCCACAGGAGCACAGACCTGGCCCGAGGCCAGAGGGCCGCTACGGTCCCAGCTGCCCCCGTGGAGGCCTGTTGCCAGCAACAAGCCTCGGCTAGGTGATTTGGGACAGACGACTGAGGCACCTGCAGGGCTGGGTTGGGGGCTACAGCTCCCACAAAACCAGCCCTCCAGCTGCTTGAGTATCACCCAGGGCCTGGATTCTCCTGAGAATCAGGCATGATGGCCTCCTCAAGGCTGGGCTTTCTCTGAATGACAGAGGCCCCAAAGCAGCCCTCAGAACCCAGCATCTTCTCCGAGCCTGAGTCCCCGAGAGCAGACCAGGCAGGACCTCAGGGCTTACGCCGACTGCAGCCGCCCTCAGGACCAGGTCCCCGTGTCTCAGGGCTGGGCCTGTCAGAGCAGGGCCTGGGGCTGCAGTGGCACCAGAACCAGGACCAGTGCCGACCTCAAGGCTGGCCTTGACCGCTTCCCCTTGGTTCCGGCCCTCGGCGCTACCCTCAGGGCTGGGCCTGGCTGCGCAGCCACCGGACCCTCAGCGCCCTGACCTCCTGCCCGTACCACTCGTGCAGCTGGGCGAAGGAGGCCGAGTCGAGAGGCCGGCTGGGCGCCGAGGCCCCCCGGCGGGGCGGCAGTGGCGGGGGCTCGGGGCCGGGCCGGGCGCTGGGGGTGGCGCCAGCGGGGGCGGGGGCGGGGGCGGCGCCAGCGGGGGTCTCCGCGCTCCACACGGCACAGCCGTTCTCTTTGGGCGGGAGCGCGCGGGGGCGGCGGGGCGGGACTGGGCCGCCGCCTGCACGCACGGCCGCCAGCTGCTGCTCCAGCTCGCGCACCACCAGCCGCAGGTAGTCGAAGCTGGCCCGCGACAGCGCCTTCACCCAGCCCTCCATGGCGGCCTGGCTCTCGGCCGCCAGCACGTAGGTGCGGGCCCGGGCCCCAGCGAAGCGCACGGCGAAGGCGAACTCCTCGGCCGCCTCCACCAGCTCCACGGTGCAGCCCTCCAGGATGATGACGCCCACGGGCTCACGGCTGGCCGCGTCCTCGAAGTAGAAGAGCATGTTGCCCCGCAGCACAAACCAGCGGCGGTGATAGGCCGCATGCCGGCCGCCCTTCTTGTACAGGAAGCCCGCGTTGTCGGCCGGGGCGTCGCAGGTGGCGTAGAAGGCCAGGCTGCGCTCGTTCAGCTTCATGGCGGCGGGGCCTGGGGGCTCGGGACCTGTCCCCACCGGGGCGGCGGTTATTCACGCAGCCACCGCCTCGGGTGATCTCACACCACCCTCGGCTGCCACAGCACTCATCACCCCCGTTTCACAGATGAGGAAACTGAGGCTCAAGGACCAGAAGCAGCCTGCCCAGACTCACACAACTCTTCAGGAGCACAGCCAGGACTCGAACCCGGGTCTGACTGGCCCCAGAAGCCAGGCTGGTAACTCTCCTGCTGTCCTACCTCCCCCAAATAATGCTGAGGATTCCTAAGGCATGCTAAGCATTTTATATATATTAACTCATTTAATCGCAAAACAAACCTTAGGTGGCAGGGACTAGCGTTACCCCCGTTTGACAGATGGGGAAACAAAGTTCAGAGAGGTTAGTCACTGGCCCAAGGCCAAAAAGCAAGTTGGGCTGAGCTGAAATTCAAACCCAGGCCTCATTTCAGCCGCTGCTGTTTCCATCATCCCCAGGTTCCAGACCAGCTGACCTTTTGTGGTCAGGTTCCAGCTCTGCTGATTTCATAACTTAGCTTTGATTTGCGGGTCCATGAAACAGGGATGAACAGAACCTACTTCAGAGGACTGTACGGACTTCATTCATCAAACATTTATTAAGCACCTACTGTGTTCCAGGCACTATTCTAGGCACTAGCAGTAAACAAGATGGAGAGGGTTGCTGCCCTCTTGGTGCTGCTGTGCTAGTGGCAGGTGAAGGGAGCAGACAATTAACAAACAGATAGAGTACGTTATCTGTACTTTAACAGATAAAGGCCAAATGGTCTTAAGTGGTCTGGAAAATATAAGACAGGGAGGGGGTAAGGAGGGTTAAGGACAAAAGGAGTGTTTGATTTTAAAGGTGGGGGGGTCGGTGTCAAGAAAGGTTGTACTGAGAAGGTGACATCTGAGCAGAGACCTGAAGGAGGTGAGGGAGGGAGCCCCTGGGACATGCCAAGCAGAGGGAGTAGCAAGTGCAAGGCCCCGGGGTAGGAACCTGCTAGTGTGCTTGAGGAGGTTGGTGAAGCTGGAGCAGAGTGAGGAAGGGGAGAGGTGGGTGATGCAGTCACGGTGGCAGAAAAGACTGTTACGAAATAATGCAGATAAAGGGCCCAGGGCTTGGCCCGCACTTACAGGGAGGGGCTGGGGAGAGAGCATCGTGCACCCGTTTGAAGTAGAGGAATCTAACTCTATGCGCTTGGCCACAGTGATCTTACCACTTTCCTCCAAGGAGTATATGATGAGGGAAACACTGGCCAGGTAAGACTCAGGTGGCACATGGGTCCCCAAGGTGGCTACACCCTCCCTTTGGGTTTTCCATGGCCACTCTGCAAATGTACCTTGTGCTCCTGCTTCAAAATCTCACTCTACGTAGGACATTGGCCACATTGTTCAAGAAGGAAAGTATATAAAGTCGCTGGAATGCAGTGGGTGCTCAGTTAATGTTCATTCCCCAAACTGGGCAGTGCCTTAGGACCTGGAGGAATGAGATATGGGTGGTGGCTCTCCAGGGAGCCGCTAGCCACAGTGGGGCCCAGACAGGCAACCTGACCCAGGGCGGAGGAGGCAATTGCTCCCAGCCCAATCCACCTCGTCTCACCAGCCTACACAGTCAAGAAAGGCTTCCTGGAAGAGGCAACATGAGCCGTGATTTAGTGCCTGTCCTGACCTAGCAGCTGACCTGACAAAGGCCACAACCCCTGAAGACTCAGGGTGTTTAATCTCTGCTCTACATCCCTGAGCTGTGTGACTTCAGACATGGGCCTCCCCTCTCTGAGCCTCAGTTTCTCTGCAAAATGGGAGGGATTCCTCCCTACCCCCCCCAACAACTCCCATGTGGACCCCAGCCCCATTTCTCCCAGGAACCACCCACCCTACTCGCCCCATTTCCCTCCTACCTCTCAGGCCACTGCTCACTTCCCTGCCCTCTGCTCGGTTCTGGTTTCGGCTTGCGCTTCTCTGGGTTCAAATGTCAGCTCTGTAGTGTCCAGGCTGTGTGACCCCGGGCAAGCTTTAAGCCTCTCTGGGCCTCTGCTTCCACATCTGTAAAATGGGATCATAACAGCACCTAAGTCGGGGCTGTCGTGACGATGACATGGTGGCTACATAGAAGCACTAAGCACGGTGCCAGGCATAGCACGTGCTTAGCTGTGGTAGCTGATGACGTTCTTCTCAGCCTCTCCACATGCTCCCCTCAGTGCTCTCTGTCTTGGCAAAAGGCCCTTGGTTTCCCCCCACCTCCACATCTGATCACTCATCAAGTCCACTTCATCCCCTCCCCACATCTTCCAAAATCAGTGGCCTCATCTCTGCTCATTGCCACCTCCATTCTAGGTCCCCCATCGTGGCTCGCCTGGACAGCTACAGTAGCTTCTTCACTGGTCTCCCTTCCTCCACCATTGCCCGTTCCTTGTCCGTGTTGTTCAGGGTAAGATCATAACTCCTTCCTAGGCCCCTCCCCTGGCCCCCCAGAGGATCCATTCCCCACAGAGGGATCCTATTAAAACTAAACCCGATCACACCCCTCCCCTACTCTAAACCCTCCCATGGCTCCCTACTTCTCTCAGGATAAAATTCATTCTTCCCCATGTCTTTCAAGTTCCCTTCCCCTATTTCTTTCCCCCTTGCTCACTCGGCTCCAGCCACCCTGGCATCCTTGGTGTTCCTCAAACACCTGAGTGCCTTTGCCCTGGCTGTTCCCGCTACCTGGAATGACTTCCTTATATCTTCACATGGCCAACTCCTCATCCTTCAGTTTCAGCTTGACCATCACCTCCTCAAGGAGGAGGAGGTCTCTGTATACAAGAGAACCCCCTAGTCACTCTCCCATACCTCAGCCTGAAATTACCTGGGTCATTTTTGCCTGCTGTAGGAGGGCAGAGGTTCTTTGTCTGAATTCCAGTGCCTGGCATGTAGTTGGTGCTCAAAAACCTGTAGAATGAATCAAACGGTTACCTACGTAAACCTTTCAACAGCCCCATGAGGAGTCTTTTGCCCATCCCACATTCATGGATGTGGAAACTGAGACACAGAGAGCTGAAGTAACTTGCCCAAAGGTACAATTCTGTGCCTAGAATCTCATGCTCTAGGCAACCAGCCCAAAGGGGCTGATCTTGGAGTCTCACCACCCATTAAGGCCAAAGGAAGAGCAATTTCCCTCACACTCAGCAGCTCCCCCTCCACGCTGCCACCCCACCCTGAGCCCAAGGTCACCAGCCAGCACAGGACCCCTCTCTGCCCATGGCCCTGCCTCCTCCAGCCCAGGAAGAAAGGAGGGGAGGGCAGGAAGCAGCAAGGGCACAGTCTCCAGCCTCTGGGAGGGCCTGGTCCCCGGCTTATCTCGCCCTGCTCGTTCACTTTTCCAAGAAGATCAGAGTCCGCTGTGGGCACTGCTGCTAATACAACAGTCCCTGGCCAGGCAGGAAGCTGACGGGGACCAACCCAGCCCCTCTCTGGTCCCAGAGCCAACTCGCCTCCTCCAGTCCAGGCTGGATGGGTCTTGAGAACACAGCCTCATCTATATTAACATCCATGCCTCTTGGAATTGAAAAGATTAATCCTGAAGATAAATTTTGCAAACTGCTGAGCAGGTAGTGAACACTCAGTCAAGAAGCTGCTAAAAAGGCAAATAATTACCTCCAGGTCTCCAAGGACACAGATTGCCCAGAAACCAGGACTCTGGGGAAACTGAGGCATGGCATTTTGCCACTCATTTCAAGGAAAGAAGCCAGAACCACAGGTCCTGGGGTTGGATCCAGCTGCCACAAGTGTCCCCGAGGAGTGGGCATGTTGGAGAGGGTGTGGCAGGTACAGGCAGAAAAACATGTACTGAGACCCCTGAAGAGTTCCTGTCCAGCGCTGCCCTGGGCAGGGGCCACAAGGAAGCCAGGACCGCCATCCCAGGCCACTGCTCCTAGCTGCCCTCTATCCTTGTGTGTGTGGTGTGTTCCTTAAAGGCCAGCCAGAGCCCTGGAAGAGGTGGTCAACGGCAGAATGTGGGAGCCAAGTGGAGCTTTAATCCTCAGAGTTCCCGCAGCGGCGGAGGTCTTTTATGGGGCTGGAGGGTCATCGGCCAAGTTCGCCTCCTGGAGCTGGGGTCCCTGATGGGAAAAGTACCACTGGCGTGGAATCGCAAATGGACTTATCCCCAGCAGAGATCTCTCCAGACGGCTGGGGGACCCCGAGGCCCATGGCGGCCCAAGCCCGGTCCCGCATACCCTCGCAGGTCAGCCCGAAGGTTCCCCCGCCAGTCCGGCCTTACCTCACGGCGCGGACGAGGGCGACGGCAGCAGTGGCGGGACGGGAGACGCGGAGCCGGGGAGCGGCCCGGCCATGGCCCGGGACCTGCTCGGTTGCGGCGGCGGCAGCGGCGGTGCTTTGTCTCCCGGGCGGCCGAGCCGGCGCAGCCGCGGGAGAGCGCGGATCAGACGGAAGGAGGCGGGGGCAGCCGGACCGTCGGCGACCCACAAACTCGCCTCTTTTAACCCTTCCCAACCAGCCGGAGCCGGAGCCGCCCCCGCTTTCGTCCCCCGCTCCCGGATTGGACAACCCGGCCCCGACCCACCCCCGGATTCGCCACACCCTGTGGGCCCGCCCTCGAAACCACTCTTAAAGGAACAGCAACCGGCTTAGGAATTCCCAGTGTCCTGTTCGGGGGGAAAGAAGATTAGATCCCAGAGACTCACGCGCTCTCAGGGGTAGGTATAGGGGGCGAATTCGTCCAGAAAAAGCATCGGGGTCCTGGGCGAGACCACTCGCTGAAGCAAGCTCTAGGCCTGGATTTCGAGCTCCTCCCTGGCTAGGGTTTCCAGATTTAGCAAATTTAACGCCCAGCTAAATTTGAAAAATAACTCTGCTGAAAACGTGTGATTTATTGAAAAAAGATGAATACAGGACATTTCAGGCGTCATGACAAAGTCAATACAGGACTGTTCTATATGGTTAGGATGCCTGGCAACCCTACCCCTGGCCCCAGGTGAAGAGGGAAAGTTCTAGAGTTGGGCGGGCTTGGGTTCAGTTCCCAGTAAGTCACTTTTAATCACTGTGAGGCCTTAAAGAAATCAATCCACTTATCTAGCCCTCTGTTTCCTCATCTGTCAAATAAAGACAATCATAGTATATAAAATGCATGGCACACCATAGATGCTCTCAATAAACAGGAATTGCTGTTCATTTTGTTCTATCCAAAATAACACAGTTCCACCTCCCTAGAGCTGTCTTTACTTCCTGCTCTTGCTACCTCGTCCCCACCACCTTCCAGGACTCAATCACTGTCCAGTCCTGGCCTGAGAGCAGGAGAGAAACAGGACAGACCAGGATGATCTATTCATTCTACAGCCTCTCACTAAGCACCTTTGTGTGCCAGGCACTGTGCCAGGTGCTGTCCTTGAGTCAATCAACAAACAAATAAGATGAGACCTAGAAGTGATTCTCTTAGGAAGACTATAATCCATGGTAGTGGGGTAGAAAGACTGTGAGTGCAATTTTAGACAAGGTGGTCAGAGAAAGCTTCTCTGAGGAGCAGAGACCTGAGGGAAGTGAGGGAGGGAACCATGTTGATATCTGGGAGAAGGATATCCCAGGCAGAAGGAACAACAAGTGCAAAGGCCCTGAGGTGGGACAATCTGAGCATGTTTGTAGAACAGGGAGGAGGCCAATGGGGCTGGTGCCGATCGACCAAGTGGGAGAATAGTAGGAAATGAGGTTAGAGATGATTGGCAAAGCCAGGTTGCTTAGAGCCTTGTGGATCGTGGAAAAGATTTTTCTTTCACTCTGAGAGGGCTGGAGAGTCATGGGAGGGTTTTGAGCAGAGGAGGGACATGCTCTGTCTTAGGTTCAACGCGGTTCCTGGCTGCTGTGGGGAGAATGGACTGTAGGGAGCCAGGGTCGAGGCCAGGAGACCAGAGAGGAGGCTCTTTCAGTAGGCCAGGTGAGTGATGATAGTGGCTAAGAGCAGAGTGGGGGCAGTGGAGGTGGAGAGAAGTGGTTGAATTCTAGAGCCTGCCTGATAGTGAAGCCAGGACAGAGGAAAGTAGGGCCAAGACCCATGGCATAGGGAGAGACAGATACATGATGTTATCTGATATCATTTGAGCCCCTGGATCCAGCTGTACCTGATGGTGCCATAATTTCTTGGACAGGAGAGGCAAACTGGAATTTCCCCAAATCTGGATGTTCGCCAGATAAGGAAAATAAATGTCAGGCACGTGGGCATTTGGGCCTTGGTGTGGGGAAAATTTCCCAGAAGTCTATGAGTCTTGGTTCTCAGAGCCCCTTATGCTAGAAGCAAGGGTTGACAGGGGCAAAAAAGGCAGAAATCTGAGATCAAGAGCCTGGCATCTTTTCTTTTTTTTTCTTTTTGGAGTCCTTATCATTTATTTTTTTAATTGAGGTGAAATTCTCATTTTCAAAAATTAAGCATTTTAAAGTGAACGTAATGTATAACATGGTGACTAGTTGATAACACTGTATTGTGTGATTGAAATTTGCTGAGAGAGTAGAATGTAAATGTTCTCACACACACACAAATATGGGAGGTGATGGATGTTAGTTAACTAGATGGGAAGAATCCTTTCATGATGTGTATGTATTTCAAATCATCACAGTGTATACTTTAAATACCTTACAATTTTGTTTGCCAATTACACCTCAACAAAGCTGAAAATAAAAAAAGATACAGCTCCCGAATTTTAAAAGTCACTGGCAAAAAATAAAATAAAATGAACGATTCAAGTGCCATTTGATACGTTCACAATTTTGAACAACAACCAGCTTTACCTGGTTCCAAAACATGTCTGTCACTCCAAAGTACAACCCCACATCCATTAGCAGTCACTGCCCATTCTCCCCTCTTGCCAGCCCCTGGCGACCACCAATCTACTTTCTGTCTTTATGGATTTATCTATTCTGGATATTTCGTATAGTTGGAATCATACAATATGTGGCCTTTTGTGTCTGGCTCCTTTTAGTTAGCATGATGTTTTCAAGGTTCATCAGTGTTACTGCATTTATCAGTACTTCATTCCGTTATGATTGAATAGTATTCCATTGTATGGATGTACCACATTTGGTTTATCCTTTCATCTGTAATGGACATTAGGTTATTTCCACCTTTTGGCTACTGTGAATAGGGACAGTGATTCAGAAGGACTGGAAAGGGGAATTTGACAACTAGAACTGGGTTGTGGCTACCATTACCAATCTGATGATTTACCTGCAAACCATGTCTCGAGTCTGTCACTTCTCCATCTCGGCCACCATTTCCCCATTCCAAGCCACCACCATCTCTCTCTCAGCAGGATGTCGGCAGTAGCCCTCTCTCGGGTCTCCCTTCTGTCACTCTGACCTCTGTGCCCTCCGAATCCATTCTCCCCTGAGGGATCCTAGTAAAACTTAAGTCAAATCAAGTCATGGCACTCCATTGCTCAGAGCCTTTCCATAGCTCCCCACTGCCTCAGGAGCAAGTCCAAACTCCTCCCCTTGAGTGACAAGGCCCTACAGTCCTTGTCTCTACCTCCCCCTCCAGCCTCCTCATGCATGGTTTCCTATCCCCACTCCCTCAGCTTCGGCCAGCTGCTTCTCTCTGTTCCCAGAATGCACCATCCTCTGGGCCTTTACACGTGCTGGTCCCCTTCCAGGGCTGGTGCTTCAAGCCTTCGCCCAGCCATCGCCCCTTCTGGGAAGGCATATGACCCCCCCAACCCCACCCTGCTGAGTCAAATGCCTTTGTTTCCTCCAATCAGTCATTCTTTCAACCAGTATTTATTTATTTATTTATTTTTTGCGGTACGCGGGCCTCTCACTGTTGTGGCCTCTCCCATTGCG
>NW_021145794.1:0-8163 GCF_002837175.3 Physeter macrocephalus | reverse complement strand
TGGGATCTTCCCGGACCGGGGCACGAACCCGTGTCCCCGGCATCGGCAGGCGGACTCTCAACCACTGCGCCACCAGGGAAGCCTCAGCCAGTATTTATTGAGCACTACTCTTTCTGAGGCACCAGGGATACAAGTTAAAAAGACAGACAAGTACATGCATGTTCATAGCAGCACCGTTCACAGTAGCCAAAAGGTGGAAACAACCCAAATGTCCATCAACAGAGGAGTGAATAAATAAAACATGGTACATCCATACAATTGAATATTACTCAGCCATAAAAAGGAATGGATTACTGATGCAGGCCACAGTGTGGATGGACCTTGAAAACATGATGCTAAGTGAAAGAAGCCAGTTGCAAAAGGACCATATGCTGTGTGATTCCATGTGTATGAATTATCTGGAATAGATAAGTCCATAGAGACAGAAAGCAGATGGGTTGTTGCCAGGGACTAGGGGGAGAGGAGAATGGGAAGTGACTGCTTAATGGGTACAGTGTTATATTTGGGGGCAATGAAAATGTTTGGAACTAGATAGAGGTGATGGTTGCACAACATAGTATTAAATGCCACTGAATTGTTCACTTTAAAATGGTGAATTTTATGTCGTATAAATTTCACCTCAATAAATTATCTTGTAAAAATGAAAGACAAGTGCTCCTGCCCTCCCTTAACAGAGAGGGGAAAATATAAAGCAACATTTGTACAGTACATTAGGTGAAGTTAAGAGTCAAGGAGAAAAATGAAGCAGAGGAAGAGCATATGAATTGTGAATGAGGATGGTGGAGTTGCCATTTTAGCTAGGAGGGGCCAGGGAAGACCTCCTGGAGAAGCTGCTTTTCAGTAAAGACCTGAAGGAAATAAGGGCACAAGCCATGCAGATACCCAGAGGGAAAAGCACTCCTGGCAGAGGGAACAGCAAATGCAAATGCTCAGAGGCAAGAAACATATCAAGGAGGCCAGTGTGGCTGGAGCAAAGAGAGCGAGAGGAGAGGTGAGATCAGGGAAACCTGTGGGCTTTTCTCAGGAGGCTGAGGAAATGAGGTGAGGTGAGAAGGTACATGAGGTAAAAGAACCGGGAGAAGCCAACTGTAGGTAGCATACCTGGGTTTGATGGCTCTGCCTAACCTGTGACACACCCTCCTCCCGCCAGGAGAAGGTAGGTCCTTGAATTTTGTCTGGGGAATTTTGTCTGCTTTGTTCACTGCAGCATCTCAAGCTCCTCGCACAGTGTCCGGCACATAGTAGGTGCTGGGTGACTGGGACGTGACTCGGCCTGAACCAGTCCTCCCAGGCAGGTGCCCATAGGACCCGCCATCTTGCATCCAGATCTTGGGCTCCCAACCCTTTCCACTGATCCTTTCCCCCTCTTCGCCACCTGCTGGGGAAGACAGTGGTCCAGGCTAGGGTCTGAGGCAGAGTTTCCTTCCACAGTGGCTGCCCCACCCCAGAAGTGGGCAGGACCAGCCAGCCCCAAGAAGGAACTGAAATTGTCCTCCACCACAAACACGTCAGCCCAGGCCACACACTGGGAGGGTCATGGGGGAGGGGGAGTGATAGGAAGGGCCAGAGTCCCCTGACTTCAAGGGCCCCCCTTCCTCTGTTGGGACAAAACCTGTGCACCACCAGCCCAGAGCCGGGGTCCTGAGTATGAACGAATTTTGCTAAAGGCGTGGAGACCTGGGATTTCTTGCTATCTCATTCCCTAGCATCAAAGGGAGGATTTGAGAGCCCTGCCTTAAAAGGTGGCATTGTGGACTTCCCTGGTGGTGCAGTGGTTAAGACTCCGCACTTGCAATTTAGGGGGCACAGGTTCAATCCCCGGTCAGGGAACTAAGATACCAAATGCTGCGCAGCCAAAAAAAAAGGTGGCACTGCGGGCTCCTCTTCCCCTCTATCATGTATGGGGCCTCTCATCCCGCCTCCCCAAACCCTCCTGTCTGCCACAGGTCCACAGATTCCCCCGGTGGTTCCTGAATGCTTTCTCCCAAAGGAGCAATTTAAACCTCCTCTGAGTTTCACCTGTTGCTTATTAATAACCAAGATGTATTGCATACTGGCCCAGGGCCAAGTTCCTTTTACACAGACCCTCATATTGAATCCTCAAACCAAGGTTCAGAGAGTGGAGTGACGTGCCTATGGTCACACAGGAAGGGGCAGAGCTAGGACTACAGCCCAAGCCTATTGTATTCTAAAGCCCCTATTCCTAGCCACCTCCTGTTCAAGTCCAAAGAAACCTATCCCAGTACTGCCCGAGCAAAACTCACAGGACTAATAGCCCCTTCCAAGACATAAATCACACCCCTTCCCAGAAGGCCAGAATGGCTGCCTTTGGTATGTATATTAACTGTGTATATTTATATATGTTTTCTGGTCAGGTGGGGCTGAAGGGAGGGGAGGCTGACGGGTATGGTCCCTGAGCCACATCTGGGACTACAGAAGGGCAGGGGGGGTTCTTGCATTGTCCTGTGAAGCCTCAGACTCATAAAGCAACCTGTGACCATGCTTCGAGCTGGAAATTAATGGACTTAATGTTTTAAGTGACTTCCAGTCCCCACTCTGCCATTTTCAAGCTGTGTGATCTTCGGCAAGTCACTTCACCTCTCTGTGCTTTGGTTTCCTCATCTGTAAACCACAAGAAGTAACAGTGCCCCGTCTCATAAGGTGTTATGAGGGATTTCAAGAATAATAGCTAATGTTTACTAAGCACTTGCTGTGTGTTTTGCTTGTCATGAAAATGCTTAGAAGTAGGAACAATTTTACCATCCCCATTTTACAAATTTTAAAAGCAAGATGAAATAGCTTGCCTGAACTCACACAATGAGCAAGTGGACTTGAACCCAGGCAGTCCGGAATTTGAGTCTACGCCTTACTGCCCCTCTGAGTAATAATATAAAGCTCGCAGAACAGCACCAGCATGTAGTAAGTCCCCAGTAATTGTTAGGTGTTATCCCCTTCTCCTGCTCACAAGTTTTGGCTGGCAGTTCAGACATCTTTGAGTAATAGAAAATTTTAAAACAACTAGGTCCTTACCTGGGAAATGTGTCATTTGGGGTAAGGGAATCAAAATATAGGGCATTGTGGGAAATAGGGCATATAGGAAATGTTCTGGTGCTCCAGTCAACCCCAGGACCATATCCTAGTCTCCTATTTCAGGCCTGAGTGGCCCATGAGGGACCTGTGGGTGATATGGTTACCGGAAGGACCCATAGGTGCTTGGAAGGACTCTCTTAGTCGCCAAGTAGCTAAAAGCTGCACACAAACAGGTTTCAGCCAAAGAGAGAATTAACGGACACATGGCTGAGAAGTCTAAGAGTAATTGTTTTCCAGTATGGCTGGATCTGGGTGCAAAGCCATTATCGTCGGGACTCAGTTTCTCCCAGCCTCTGGGTTTTGCTTTGCTCTGAGAGGATTCATTCTCGGGCAACATGGCCCCTGGAAGCTCTGAGCTCATGTCCTCCCAGATCCAAGAGAATGGAATGAGTCATTTTCTTATCAGAGTGTTCTGCCCAAGCCTGAAACTGATTCTCACTGGGTCTGTGGGTTGACCTGGCCATCCTTGAACCAGTCATCAGGGGTGAGAGAGGAAGATCAGCCCCAGGGAACATCTTGAACCGAGATTGCATGGAAAATCAGGTACTACCTGATATCACCATGACAAGGGTAAGTCAGGCAGCCACCCTGATGGCTACCAATCTAGGAAACCATCTCAGCAATGAAGGGAGCCCAGCTTGGGGACAATGGAAGTGTGGGGCTCAGCTGCTCTCTGCACACCCCTCTGCCCTCAGCTCCCTGCTTCTGCTTCTAAAAAGTATTGCCGGGCTTCCCTGGTAGCGCAGTGGTTGAGAGTCCGCCTGCCGATGCAGGGGAACCGGGTTCGCGCCCCGGTCTGGGAGGATCCCACATGCCGCGGAGCGGCTGGGCCCATGAGCCATGGCCGCTGAGCCTGCGCATCCGGAGCCTGTGCTCCGCAACGGGAGAGGCAGCAGCAGAGGGAGGCCCGCATACCACAAAAAAAAAAAAAAAAAAAGTATTGCCAAACACTTCCCGCCCTCCTCTTCTCCTCTCATCTCCTCCTCTCCTTGGCCCTGTGTCTCCCACTGCCTCAGAGAGGTGAAGTAACTTGCCCGAGGTCACACAGCCAGCATACATGGCAGAGCCCAGAAGTGCACCCAGGCAGCTGGCCCCAGAGTCCAGCTCTTGGCCTGGGAATAGCCCGAGGTGATCTGATTCCCCAGTGGCTGAAGGGAAGTGATGGGCAGCCTGAGGCTCTGAAGATAATCCCTTTCAATCTGGGTAGTTAATGGTCCTGATAGCCCTCATAGCAGAGGACAGGGCAGCCTCCTTAGCCAGTAGCTTCTGCCCTCAAGGTTCCTCCTACCCTGTGGCTCCATTTTCTTCCTACCCTCTAGCCATTTTCTGCTCCTCTCTGTGTATCTCAAGGTCTTACTCTCCAGAGAGGACCTGCTTGCCTTGCAGCCCCTTCTGATTCTAGCGCCCCTGCTGGACAAGCTTCCTGTGGCTCCTTTGGCTCACCCTGAGGCCAGGCTCAATTACTGGATGCTGGCGAGTGGTCACGTGGCCACAGCACGTTGACCGGGATCGGGGAGCCAGCCTGGCTGATCTGCAGGTGAGCAGTGGCCCACGCTCCCGTACGTCCTCTGTGGGAGTGGGACCATCCCCAGCTTCTGCCAGGACAGGGGTAAGAGAGCAACTTCCCAGCCTCCAGCAGCCCATTTTGGGGTCAAAACCAGCCTGGGGGGATGGAGGGGATGGGGAACAGGAGAAATAGGAGGGGCACATCTCCAAACTCCCTCCAAATCCTCACTCCTTTATCTAACACTTTTTCTTTACTTTTTTAAAAATTGAGATGAAATTCACATAGCATAAAATTAACCACCTTAAAGTACAACTCAGTGGCACTTAGTCCATTCACAGGGTTGTGTAACCACCACCTCTGTCTAGTTCCAAAACATTCTCATCACCCGAAAAGGAAACCCCATACCCATTAGTGCCCGTTAGCCGTCACTCTCCATGTCTTCCCCTCTCCCAGGCCCTGGCAACCACCAATCTGCTTTCTGTCTCTATGGATTTACCTATTCTGGGTGTTTCACGTAAATGGAATCATATCGAAATGGAATCACAATATGATCTCTCGTGTCTGGCTTCTCTCACTCAGCATAATGTTTCAAGGGTCATCCACACCGTAGCATGTGTCAGTACTTCATTCCTTTTTATGGCTGAGGGTAGATCACATTTTGTTTGTCCCTTCATCTATTGATGGACATGTGGGTTGTTTCCGCCTTTTGCCTATTGTGAACAGTGCTGCTATGAACGTGCATGTACGAGTATCTGTTTGAGTACCTGTTTGCAATTCTTTGAGGGCTATAACTTTAGTTAACATTTTGATGCTACTCTTATAAATTTATTTATTTATTTTGCTGCGATGGGTCTTCGTTGCTGCGTGGGCTTTCTCTAGTTGCGGCGAGCGGGGGCTACTCTTCGTAGGGGGTCCAGGAGGTGGACGACCAGCTCGACTGGGGGGCCTAATGCTGCCCAGGAATATATTTTTAAAAATATTAATGTATTTTATTTTTTTTATTTATTTTTGGCTGCGTTGGGTCTTCGTTGCTGCGTGGGCTTTCTCTAGTTGCGGCGAGCGGGGGCTACTCTTCGTAGGGGGTCCAGGAGGTGGACGACCAGCTCGACTGGGGGGCCTAATGCTGCCCAGGAAGCAGCTCCCCAGCCCTCCACTACCCAGGGCCACCAGAGGGCGCCAGAGCCTCGCGCAAACTCGCTGCAGCCCGTGAGGCCGCCGCCTGGGATTCCGGCCAAACTCGTGCACGGGAAGTTCGTGCGTCCCGCGCTGATCCCCGGGCAGGGGTAGGGATCGCTGGAGTAACTGGGCTGTACGTCCTCTGCAGAGCCATTAGGACCTTTAATTACCGGGATTGGAAGGGAATAATTATCTGCGGTGCCCCAGGCCACTGAGTCACTTCCCCTCAGAAACCAGATTCCCTGGGCGGAAGAGGGGAGGCGGCTCGCGGCTCCCTGGGCTGGGGGGTCCTTGGTGTGGGCGTGGGGTGCGGGGCCGGCGCTGACGACTTTGGTCAAGGTCTGAATTCTGGAGCCTGAGTGTAAATCAGTGCTGGGCCACTTACCGGCTAGGATACTTCGCCTCTGTCGTCCTCAGTTTCCTCCTCTGTCAGATGGAGGGAAACAACATTCTCTCCATACAGTTTGCTGGGATCGTTAAACCCATAGTAAGCCCTCAAAATGATGCCTGGCACATACTGCTCTCATAATAGTTAATTCTGTTTTTACTATCACCGTTATTATTACTTGGGTATAGTAGGTAGTTAAGAGCTGCGGTTCTGCAATCAGATAGACCTGAGTCTAGACCAGCTGCTTCAATCACTTGCCAGTTGTGTGGCTTTTTTCACTGTCTTCTGCCTCAGATTCATTATCTGAAAAGTAGGGAAATTCATAGCAAACCATTCACAGTGGGGAGGGGGTGGAGGGATATAATATTGCCGGTGATGGCCTCAGCTGGACACACACTTTTGGAGAAGGAGTCCAGATTATAAAAACTGGACTTCTTTTTTAAGCAAGGACTTTGGGCAATTTTATTTTATTTTTTTATAAATTTATTTATTTAATTTATTTTTGGCTGCGTTGGGTCTTCATTGCTGCGCGCGGGCTTTCTCTAGTTGTGGCGAGCAGGGGGTTGCTGCACGGGCTTCTCATTGCGGTGGCTTCTCTTGTTGCGGAGCATGGGCTCTTAGGTGCGCGGGCTTCAGTAGTTGCAGCCAGCAGGCTCTAGAACGCAGGCTCGGTAGTTGTGGCGCACGGGCTTAGTTGCTCCGTGGCATGTGGGATCTTCCCGGACCAGGGCTCGAACCTGCGTCCCCTGCATTGGCAGGCAGATTCTTAACCACTGCGCCACCAGGGAAGTCCCTTTGGGCAATTTTAGACTAGAAAGGACTGGGAGGACAGAAAAGGGAACTAAATCTTTGGCAAGGAAGCAGGGTGTATAGATGGCATCGGGCACCTGGGCTCAGCAGATTAGACCCCAGCCCAGGAATCTAGCCCTGAGAGTTCTGACAGCCGAGGAGGAAAGAGGAAGGGCCCAGGTACATAATTCTTTTCTGGCCAAGGATGCCCTTTCCTGAACCTTCCAGCCTCAGCTGGACCTTGATGGGTGGGGTACATGGTGGTTGGACACCCCTCGAGCTGTCTTGAGCTCTGTATTAGTTTACTATTGCTATGTAACAAATTACTCCCCAACTTAGTGGCTTGAGATGGTAAGCATTTATTATTTCATATGATTTCAGGGATTTAGGAGCAGTTTAGCTGGGTGTTTCTGGCTCAGGATCTTTCATGAGGTTGTAGTCAAAACATGGGCTTGAGCTCCCTTCATGTGAAGGCTTGACTGGGGTTGGAGGATCCACTTCCAAGATGGTGCACTCAGATGGCTGTTGCCAGGGGGTCTCTGTTTTTTCCTGGCTGTTGGCAGGAGGCCTCAGTTCCTCACCACATGGGCCGCCCAACAAAGCTGTTTGAGTGTCCTCATGAGGTGCTGGAAGAAAAAGAAGCAGAGCCAGAGATAGAGTGTGACAGCAGTGGGGAGGGGTCTGTTCCAGGTTTGGTGGTCAGGGACCTCCAGGGAGTGAATGAAGTGAGGGATGGAAACATCTGGTGGAAGGACATTCTGGGCAGAGGAAATAGCCAGTGCAAAGGCTCTGAAGTGGGAACATGAAGGTATATTTGAGGAACGGTGAGGAGCCCAGTGTGATCCAGTTATCCCTCGATAACGATCAGATACAGAGCATTCACTGAGTGCCCACTAAGGACTAAATGTCCTACACAATTTCACTTTCCTTTACCCACTACTCTGATGCTCATTTTACAGACTGGGGACACTGAGGCTCAGAAAATGGAAGTCTCTTGCTAGAGGTAACACAGTAGTGCTGAGATAAAAACCCAGGCCTGGAAAGCTCCAGCACCAGCTGTCTTAGTCCATTTTGGAGGGACATAAACATTCAGTCCATTGCATTCTGCCCCCCGGTTTCCCCAAATGCACGTCCTTCCCGCATGCAAAATGCATTCATTCCATCCCAAGAGCTCCCAAAGGCTTAACTCCTTCTAACGTCAACCCAAAAGTCT
>NW_021145793.1:6489-51410 GCF_002837175.3 Physeter macrocephalus | reverse complement strand
ACGGACTAGATAGTTGAGGATTTAAAGAAGTATTGCTAAGTATATAATATAATTAATAAAATGTAAATACTGCTAATCATGTAATTGTGATGATGTTCTTTAAAAGTTATCTTTTAGAGGTGCACACTGAAATATCTATAGATGTATTAATATGCTGTCTGAGATTCGCTTCAAAATAGTGCAGTTAGGGACTTCCCTGGTGGCGCAGTGGTTAAGAATCCGCCTGCCAATGCAGGGGACACGGGTTCGAGCCCTGGTCCCGGAAGATCCCACATGCCGTGGAGCAACTAAGCCCGCGAGCCACAACTACTGAGGCCTTGTGCCGCAACTGCTGAAGCCCGCACACCTAGAGCCTGGGCTCCGCAAAAAGAGAAGCCACTGCAATGAGAAGCCCGTGCACCGCAACAAAGAGTAGCCCCTGCTCGCTGCAACTAGAGAAAGCCTGCGTGCAGCAACGAAGACCCAACGCAGCCATAAATAAATAAATAAATAATGAGGTAGGGTGGCAGCAGGGAGTGGAGGGTATAGGTGAAGTGAATGGTCATGAGTTTATATTGGTCGTAGCTGGGCAATGGACATATTCGCTGTACTATTCTCTCTACTTTTTTGTACGGTTGAAATTTTCTATAATAGAAAGTTAAAAGAAAAAGGTACTTAGCAATGGTCCAGGCAAGAGAAAAGATGGTCTGAAGTAGAGCAGTAGTTAAAAGGATAGGAAGGTAGACAATGAAATGAAATATTCAGGAGGTGAAATGTCCAGGCCTTAGTGAATGAATAGATGCAGAGAGGAGAGAGAGAAGAATCTAGGGTAACTCTCAGGTGTCTGGACGGTCCTACCAGCCACTTGCCAGCTCTGCAAACTTGGGAGAGTCAGTCAGCCTTTCTGTGTCTCATTTTCCCATGTGTAAAATGGAGGTAAAAACAGACTTACCTCATAGGATGATTGTGAGCATTAAGTTAATTAAAACATGTAAAGAAAGCACTTGGTACGGTGTTTGGCACATAGTAAATCCTCCAAGCGTTAGCTCTTCCATTGGGGAAGCCCAGGACTGGGGGTGAGATGGCGCTTTTGGTTTTGAACATGCTGAGAAGGCCACCATCAGGGATTTCCACAAAGGTGCCCGGAGGCCTTTGCATATAAATCTGAAGCTCAGGGGAGAAGTCAGAGATAGACATGTGGATGATTTGACACATTTTAAACCCATACAAACGAGTCAGCTCCTTGAACAGACACTTCACCAAAAAAGATACACAAATAGCAAATAAGCACATGAAAAGCTCTTAAACCTCATTAGGTGTTAGGCAAATACAAATGAAGTCAACCATGAAATACCACTATACACTGATGAGAATGGCTAAAATTTTTTTTGTTAATTGTGATAAAACCAAGTACTGATGAGAATGTGGAGCAACTGGATCCCTCGCACTGCCAAGTGGTGAGGTAAAGTGGTACAACCTCTGGAAAACAATTGGCAGTTTCTTATAAAATTAAACATGTATTAACCATACAACGTAGCAATTGCACTACTGGGTATTTATCCTAGAGAAACAAAAATTTGTATCCACGCAAAAATCTGGACAGAATGTTCAGAGAAGCTTTATTTGTAATAGCCAAAAGCTGGAAACGATCCAAACGTCCTTCAACAGGGGAATGTACAAACTAACAGTAATACTTGCATGTAAAAGCGATGGAATGCTACTCTGCAATAAAAAGGAAACGCTGTAGATACATACAACTCAGGTGCATCTCAAAGGCATTATTTTATAAACATTGAGTGAGCTTCGTGGAACTCCAGGAACCTCACCATTTAAGGCGCATATGGAAATCTTTTAAATCTGTGCACTACCCTCAAACCCAACTCCTGCTGCCTAGGTGCAGGCCCTACTGAATCTTGCCTGGAATATTGCTCCAGCCTCCTCACCAGCCTCCCAGTCCTCAGCTTTGGGTCTCTCCCGTGCACTCTGCACACTATTTCTAGACGAATCTTTCTGACGGCGAGCACTGAACTTTTTCAATGACTCATTTTTGCTCTCAGGATAAAGTCCAAACTTCCCATCATACATTCAAGTCTCCTGCTTACCTCTGTCCTCTTATCTTTTAGTCCTCCAGCCATAATAAACTCATATTTATGCTAGAATGTTCCATTTGATCCCTCACTGCTAGGCCTTGGTATTTTTATTTTTCTGCCTAGAACTCTCACCCACACCCACTTGGCCTGACTCATCATACCCACCCTGCAGTTCTTAGTTTTGATACCACCTCATCTAGGAAGCCTTCTCTGAGCCCCCAAGACTCGGTTTTAGCCCCTTCTGGGGCCTCCACAGCACCCGGGCACCCTCCATCAGAGCACTACCCACGCTCTCCTACGATCCATCACCCAGTGACGGGCATCACCCACTAGAACTGTGAATCCCAAGGGCTGGGACATGCCACATTTACCCCTGGGTCCCTGGTTTAGTTAGCTCAGTGTTCACACCTACTAGGTGCCCAATGAATGTTCCTTGTGTGAACAACAGTGTGGGTGCATGAGGAAATGAAGGAATGAAAGGGGAGGCCCGGCGTGGGGCCGAAGGGCCCCTGCAGAGTGTCCTGACTTCAGAAGGGGCAGGAAGAGAGAGGCAAACCAGGCCCAGAGTCCCTTCTGCTCCCTTGCCAACGCTGCCTGCCTTCGGACTGGCTGGGGGAAAAGTGCCCACCCTGAGGTCCAGCTGGCGCTGGACTGGCGAGGGAGGTTCCAGGTGAAACAGACTCTGACAGGGACAGTTTATGTCCGTCCAAGTCCACATACTCATGTTCTCTGTACTTTGTGCAACGCGTGTATTGGGTGTGGGGAGAGAGTAGCCAGGATGCGGTGTGATGGTCACCAGTGGTGAAGGGAGGGCACCCTGCATCTCGTCTTCTCGCCACAGAGTGGCACTTCAGGCCTGCAAACCTCTTAGATGGGCGCTGCCGCTATTGCGCCACCTGGTGGCCATGTATTTTCCGACTGTTCCGTAGGAAATGATCTTTTCAAGTTGAAGAAGCTCAAACAAAGAACATAGGCGGCATACTTGAATTTGAGGCTTTTAAATAACTCCTTGGATTGCTTCTGCCTTAGAGAAGGGCCCCAGGGCTACCCTGTTAGCTACCCTACGAGTTAACGACGGAAACCCGATTTTCTGGTGGCTTCTGCCACCTTAGGCCCCAGCTGCCCTCCGCTCAGACTCTTCCCTGCCCACTCCCTCTCCCGCAGGAATCATCCGCGGCACTTATCAGAGACCTATGTTCAACTGTGCTCCTGTGGATGGTCCTCCGCCACCCACTCCCCGGTTATTCGATCTTCACCCCTCCCAGGACTTTCACTTCTGGCTCATTTCAGCTAGCCTCAGAGTATAGAAGTCCGTAGAGAAGTCTACTCTCCCACTCTCAGCCCACAGCCCACATCATCCCAGCTCTGGCATGCTCTCTCCCTTGCCTTCTGGGTGCATTGAAACTCCAGTCCTGCCCCTTAACCCCTCCACTTTATCCTGCTCCTTTCAAGGCCCCTCAGGCATCACCTCTGTCTTTGTTTAGTGCAGACTCTGGAGCTGGACTGCCTGGGTTTGAATCACGGGTCTTCCACAGACAAGCTTTGACCTTGGGCAGCTTACGTAAGCTGAGCCTCACTCTCATATTAAAATGGGGATAGGGCTTCCCTGGTGGCGCAGTGGTTGAGAATCTGCCTGCCAATGCAAGCGACACGGGTTCGAGCCCTGGTCTGGGAAGATCCCACATGCCGCGGAGCAACTAAGCCCGTGAGCCACAACTACTGAGCCTGCGCGTCTGGAGCTTGTGCTCCGCAATAAGAGGCCGTGACAGCGAGAGGCCCGCGCACCTCGATGAAGAGTGGCCCCCGCTCGCCACAACTAGCTAGAGAAAGCCCTCGCACAGAAACGAAGACCCAACACAGCCCAAAATAAATAAATAATTTTTTTTTTTATGGGGATAAAAATGATACCTACCTAAAAAGGTTGTGGTGAGGATGAACTGAATTAATATGTGTGAGCACTTAGAACAGTGCCTGGCACACTGTAAATGCTGTGTATGTGTTTGCTCTTATATGTTATTATTATTGCTCAAGCTGGAGCCTATGCTGGATGACATCACCAGCCACCTCAACAAAGCCCATCCTTGAACGAAGCCCCCAATCTTCCTTTTCTAGTCCTAGAACCAGGCCTCTGCACCCTGCTAAGAGAAGAAACAGGAACCACAAAAATCCCACTTTCCTGCAGATTGTGCCGCTGGACATTTCTGCTTCTCAGCCTCCATTGGGCTCCAGCCTCCTTTGAAAAATCCTTGACTTGTCCTTACCCTGGTCCCTCTCCTCTGTATGCAATGACCATTCCACATCGTTACCACTTTCCCCACGCACATGGTATGAAATTCAAAAGGTATAAAAGGTTACAGTGAAAAAAGAGTCCCTCTGTGGTAGCTTGATAAACATGCCACCATATTTTGTAGTCTATCCTCTTGACGCGGGATGTGACCCTTTGTCTCCCACAATCTGATCCTCTCAGCCCTGCACATTCCCTGCTCTGTTCCCGTCTCCTGAAACCCTTCCACTGGGCCCTCTCAAGCTCATGGCTCTTCATCAGCAAACTTCTCATGGACACAGCCTCTTCGAATGTTCCCTTTGACCTCCTGGCTCTCCCTGAGGATGCCCTCCCTGCAGACCTCTCAAGTGGGCACTGCTTTCTCCCCCTCAGCCCCTGTGCCATGAGGCCAGAGGGTGTGTAGGCACCCCCTGTACTCCTCAGCGCTTTCAGACTGTTCTTCTTCCCTAAAGTCCCTCAGCCTTGAATCTCATGTCAATGGACTATTCCACCCACCATGCCCCCTTTTCCACTTGTCTATCAATCTCTGCGTTACTTCCTCTTCTTTCTTGAGGTTTTGGCTCCTGCCTCACTGTCACCCCCCTCTGATGCTAATTCTGTCCTAATTCTGAGAGCTCTCAATATCTACAGAGGTAATCCTCCCAATACCTTGGCCTCTGCATTCCATGACCTCTTTTCCAATGACCTTGCCCTCTGCCCTATCTGAGCCACTCACTCCCATGGTCATCCCCTGGTCCTTCTCATTACCCATAACTGCAACCCTTCTGTATTAGTGTCCCAGGGCTTCCGTAACAAAGTGTCACAGACTGGGTGGCTCAAAAACCAGAAATTAACTTGCTCCCAGTTCTGGAGGCTAGAAATCTGATCAAGGTGTTAGCAGAGTTGCTTCCTTCTGAGGGCTGTTGAAGGAGAATCTGTTCCTCTCAGACCTCTCCCCTAGCTTCTGGTGGTTTGCTGGCAATCACTGGCATTCCTTGGCTTGCAGATGCATCACCCTGATCTCTGCCATCATGTTCACGTGGCATTCTCCCTGTGTCCAATTTTCCACTTTTTATAAGGACATCAGTCGTTTTGGATTAGGGCCCACCCAAATGACCTCATTTTAACTTGATTACTTCTGTAAGGTCATTTCCCAAGGTACTGGGGTTTAGGACTTCAATATTTTTTAAGGAGGGGAGGGACACAATTCAACCCATAACATCTCCCATTCTCCCATAATCTCAGTTTCATGCATCCCACCCTCTGACTATCACCTCTTTTCTTCCCAACATCTTTCCAACTCATTCCCCCTAGTACTTTATCTCCAAAACTCTTTTGATTCCATGAGGACCTTCAATCTACTGATTCTACCTCCCTTCATGCCTCTCTCCTTTATTGCTCTCTCTTCCCTCTTTAACCAGTGTTAAAGCCCACAGCCAGTTAATAGAATCGCTTCCATGCATGTATCTTCGATTCCCTTGCCTCTCTCTCTTTGTTGCACTTATTTGGCAAATTGGCAGCCCTGGCTAATCCAACTTGCTCCCTATTCTGTACCTAATATGGCAGGACAAAACCCCCCAACACATTCGTATTAGTAAGTCTCACTTTTAATTCCTAATCACCTAAAGTGGATCCTTCATGCTGCCTGGTAATCCTACTATATTCTCTAGCCTATTCACTAACTTTTTAAAAAAAAATAAATTTATTTATTTGTTTATTTATTTACTTATTTTGGCTGGCTGTGTTGTTAGTGAATAGGGAAGCCCCTATTCACTAACTTTTGACCTCCTAGATGACTACTCATTCTATCTCCTCTCTTCTCAAACCTCCAACAACTCTTTCTCCCATCCTTCCTCTTGGCCAATGACCGTGATTATTTCCTTGAGAAAATAAAAGCAATCAGAAAAGTTCTTCTGGGACTTCCCTGGTGGCGCAGTGGCTAAGAATCCACCTGCCAATGCAGGGGACATGGGTTCGAGCTCTGGTCCTGGAAGATCTCACTTGCCGTGGAGCAACTAAGCCCGTGCGCCGCAACTACTGAGCCCATGCGCCACAGCTACTGAAGCCTGCGTGCCTAGAGCCGGTGCTCCGCAACAAGGGAAGCCACTGCAATGAGAAGCACGCGCACTGCAACGAAGAGTAACCCCCACTCGCCGCAACTAGAGAAAGCCCACGCGCAGCAACGAAGACCCAACGCAGCCAAAAAATAATAAATAAATAAATAAAGTTTTTCTATAAGTAGACACCACCACATACACTCACCTACCTGCCTTCCTGTACCTGTGGATGCTGCTTAAGTCCACTTGTGCACTGGAGCCCAACAATTTCCTCTTTTCTCTCCTGCATCATCAAATTTTCTCTACTTTGTCATCCCCATAAGTATAAGAAAATGCTTTAACTTCTACCTTTAAGAAACTCTCTCTTAGAGCCTGGGAACAGCAACTCCCCCATAATAATGAGCACACCCAGCCCCCAGATCTTGGTTTCTAGAGATTGTTCCCCACTCAAAGAAACCAGGGCTCTTTGAAAAAATGGCTGATTTCAGGGCTGGGTTTGGGAAGATGAATCTTGAACATGTTACACCAGAAAGTATGTATTCAAAAAGAATGATGGAGATTTGTCAAAAGACAAAACAAAACAAAAGCTAGTTTTAAAGGGATCCTACTGGCCAAATCATGGACAATTTGAGCACCAAAGTAAATAATGGTAGTAATGGATTATAAACCATTGAATAAAATAGGACACCATGAGTCCATACTGATATAAATAAATGCATAAATAGAAAGTTTGATGAAAGTGAAATATTTACATAGTTTCAAAGTACCTTCCCACTATGTTCTGTGCTGTTTCTGCTTCATTTCCTCTGACCTCTAAAGAGATGGAGTATCCCAGGTTTAGGACTCAGACCTTTCCTCTTCTGACTCTCTTGGTGATCTCATACAGTCCCCTGGTTTTAAATAACATCCATATGCTGATGACTTACCAATTTATATCTCCAGCCCGGGCTTCTTTTCTGAACTCTAGACATCTATAACCCACTGCTTACTCCACATTTTCCATTGGATATTGTCCAATAGACATCTCAAACTTAACACATCCAGTACTTAACTCCTGATCTTCCCTCCCTTAAGTCTGCTCTATCCACAGTCTTTTCCATATCAGTTAATGGCAACTTCTTCCTACCAATTGCTCCAAAAACCTTAGAGTTATCCTTTTTTTAAAAAAAATTAGTTATTTATTTATTCATTTATTTTTGGCTGCTTTGGGTCTTCATTGCTGCGCACAGGCTTTCTACAGCTGCGGCGAGCCGGGGGCTACTCTTCGTTGCTGTGCAGCATGTGGGATCTTCCCGGACCAGGGCTCGAGCCTGTGTCCCCTGCATTGGCAGGCAGATTCTCAACCACTGCGCCACCAGGGAAGCCCCCCTCAATGTCGTTTTTATTTGCATTTCTCTAATAATTAGGGATGTTGAGCATCTTTTCATGTGCCTATTGGCCATCTGTATGTCGGAGTTATCCTTGACTCTCCTCTCTTCCCCACATCAATTACATTAGCAAATCTTGTTGTTTATAGTGCCTCTGCCCTGGAACAGGCCCCCATCTCTCACTGGAATTGCCCGAGAGGCTTTCTTACTGGTCTGCTTCCATACTTGCCCTCTACGGTTTATTCTTATCACTCTCTAATTGCTCCCCATTTCACTCTGAGTAAAAGCCAAAGTCTCTACACTGGGCTCCAAGACTCCAAGACATGATCACTAAATCCTACCAAACTGGCTAAGAATAAAAAGTTTGATACTACTCAGTGATGTAGAAGATAGTCTCACTTATACATTGTTGACGAAGCACAACTTGTTCATGCCTATAAAAGTTTTTAAATTAAGCATATTCGATAATGCAGCAATTCCACTTATAGGAATTTATCTTATGGAAATACACAAGAGTGGCCAAAGACACATATGCAACGTTCACTGCAGCATTGTTTGTCATGGGAAAACACGTAAACATTGCACACCCATACAATGGAAGACCGTATAGGATAATGGATATTCATGGGCTTTGGAAAGATCTCCAAGATACATTAGTAAGTGCTAAAAGAAGCAGATCAGTAATTATAGAATAATCTCATTGTCTAATAAAAGGTCAACATAAACATGCTCTGTGTGTTTGCGTGAGGGAGCTGTCCCTTAGAGCTATCTGAGAGACTGTCTCCTGGGCTTGAAGTCCTCAGAATGTCTGCCGAATAAAACATAATTCTCAAAGAAAAAAAAAAGTGATTTGAAAGGAATTCCAATCAACTTGGGTTATGTCTGGGGAGTAAGACTGGGAGTTGGAATATGAGAGACTCTTCCTCTTCCTTATATGAATATTCTATTCAATCTCAATTATTTTTTAAACCATGAACATGCACTTTTATAATCTATGTCTTTAATAATTACAAAAGGTTTTTTAAAAAGGTCTTCCTTACCCCAAGATCAAAGAAATGCTCACCTATACTTACTTTAAATTCATATGTCTTAAAAAAATTACTTATATGCTTGAATTAACTCACCCAGGACTATAGAAGGGGATATATACCTAGAATTTGCTGCAGAGAATGACTGTTTCCTTTAAAAACTTTTTGATAAAGGAAACAAAACACTATTTGTAGAAAATCTAGAAGAGGGTGAAGAAGAAAATAAAAACTACTGGCAACCCACAGAAAACCTCAGTTAACATTTTGGGACATTTCCTGCAAGAGACAGGGTACTCATTAAGGTGGAATCTGGAATGTTTTTATAGTCTTTTGCTGATGACTTGATGCCATTTGTGGGGGACAAGGAAGGGGGGTCTGGAAGTTTGGGCCTCTTTTGTTTGGGAAATCCAGCAGAAAGGGTCATACACAATGATAAGGCAAACATTCACCCATTGTTCATGGAGAAAAAAGTGAGGTCACCTTAATCCTACAAGCAGATGTTGCAAACTGAGATATGAAGTGTCCTACCATAGTGAGGATCAAGTGGTCTTTTAGCCAAACCCTTCCCTGAAGTACAAAGAGAAACTGGTTTCCCGGGAGTGTCTTGAACTCACCTGTGTGTCCCCTGCCACAGAATTATTTCAGATGGAATATTCTGTTTGTGTGGAGGGCACACACAGTCATGTGTGCCGGGGGTGGCTTGTCTGGGCCCAGTACCCCTTAGTAGCACATTGGGGGACCTAGGGACGAGAGCTGCCCACCTTGGAAGAGTTGGTAGGGAAGGGCTGGCTCCAGATACCAGGTGTGGCTGATGCTACTCTGCCCTGGTGCCTGGCAGTGAGCTTTTTCTCAGGTGGCCCACGTTGCCCTGGGGCCTAAGAGGTCACCTTGCATTTGCAAACACTGCAGGACAGAGCCCAGCAGCAGACTGAGCAGACCCTGGTGACAGAAACATGCACGGATCCTTGGTCTCAGCTTGTAGGAGGTGGAGTCCAGAGTCGAACCCACCATGCCAAGCTCCTTCCCGGAATGGAAGTAGGATAAATATCCTGTAGGCGAACAATTCTGTTTTAACAAGGAAATGAGGTAATCCATCAGGTTCAAACAGAATAAAGGGCTTAAGAAACCAAGAAATAAAAAGTTAAGGGAAGGATGTAGACTTCTCTGAGCCCGCCTGGCAAGAGGCAGAGATCAGCAGCTTGGTAATAACATCCTTAAGCCCCTAAAAGCAGAAGGGACAGTGGGGTAGCTACCTGGAAGCAGAAGATAGAAGAAAATGCGATCCTGACATCTGAAGAAAATCAAGCCGTCCGACTCGACCCTTCTCTAAGCCGTGTTAATTTCCTCAATGATGACATCAACTAAGGGAAACAGGAGGGAGAACGGCCAGGTTGGGAGAGGGGTGGGAAGAGCAGAGAGCTGAGGAGAAACCTGGTCTGGTCCAATTTCCCAATCGTCCATAGATAAGGAAAACCAAGGTCCAGAGAAGGGATGTAACTTTCCCCACAGAACCAGACTCAGTGGCTAAGAAAGACTCTTGACTCCCAGTCTATTGCTCTCCAGCCCTGCCCTTCAGAAGTGATCCAAGGCCAAAAAGGGAGGAAGAGATTAAAGTCCTGGCAGAAGACAGCAAAGTTACACACCCAAAAAGAATCACTCCCACCAGGCTCCATCACTTCTCAGCCTTGGAAAACCACTGAATGTTTATTTTTTTGTTTTGGCTGCGCCATGTGGCATGCAGGATCTTAGTTCCCCCACCAGGTATCGAACCCATGCCCCTGCACTGGGAGCACAGAGTCTTAACCACTGGACCACCAGGAAATTCCCCCATTGAATGTTTTTGAGCTTCAATGTCTTCATCTATGAAATGAATCAGGAGGCTGGCAATACGGTAGGTATTTAACGGGGAGTTCTTTCTCTGCTCTCTGGACCATTCAGGGCTGGAGAGACACTGCTGGAAGGAGCTAGTATAAAGGGAGGCGTTAACGACCTCCCCGCCCCTGACCTTCCTTGGGCTGGTCAGAGCACAGGACAGCATCCAGTGGTATAACCGAGTTGTGAACAGGCCCAGCACTACTCCCTGTCCAGGCACCCCTGACCTCAGCTTGGCAAGCCTGTGATGTCAACAAAGACCATGCATTCAGTACAGGCCCCCTACCTCCACGATGAACTGTCCAGAGTCCCAGCCACAAGGCCAGGGGTGTTAAGCATGCATGATGCCCAGGTGGCCTCCAGACGGTATGTCATGGGGAGGCGGTGAGTGCAGACAATGGCAGGGGGGTGCTCTGGACGAGTCACCCCACATCTTGCAACCTGGGCCGGAAGGAGGCCTTCCTAGGCCCAACTTGACTGGCCAACGTGAGATGGGCTGGGGCCACCTGGGTCACCTTCAGGTCATTGTCCAACTCCACGCCGAACAGGAAATCCAAGGGCTGGAGGGCGACAACCACCCACCCCATGGCCTTCTCACGTCACACGGAGAGTCTGGAACAACTCCTAGAAGCCTAGACCCTTCCACACAGCCTCATTCCTGGCCTCCCCATCCTAAAGTGAGAATTTGAGAGCCAGGGGAACTTCTGGCTGAAATCTAAGGTAGAAATAGGGGCAAGAAGCTCTGAGGAAAGCCCAAAGTCTGTGGAGAGACTAGAAGGCGGCAAGTTGGAGGCCCAGTTGCGCCTCACTTCGTGACAACGGGAGGCTGTGGACACTTAACTCTGCCTACCCCTGGGCCCCTGAAGCTCAGAGTCTGCACTCCCACCTGACCTGGTATGTCCAAGGTTTGAGCGCATGCCCATAGCCGCCCTCCCCATCTTCTTCTCTCTGAGGGGCAGCCCAGCCTTCTGCCCTGCCCAAGCCCTGGGCCAGGGGAATTTCCCCACCCCCAGGCACCGTTCCAGGTCTAAACAGACCCCACTTCCCCAACCCTTAGTTACCTTCTAGGGTGACTCCAGCCAGTGGCCCTGGTGGAGGGAGCTGTCTCACAAGGGAGCCTGGAGCAGAGTCCAGGGCCCTGGAGTCCTGCACCCCCGTGCCCACTCAGTCTCCACCTGCCTGTCCATCCCTGAGTCCTCCCACAGAATGAGCTGAGTCAGGGGCAGGGAGGGGCCTCCACGTTTTATTAGGGATACGGCAGAAGCAGAGGCTGAAAGCAGAGCAGCCGCGTTTTTAACAACGGATAAATTAACCGCAGTGCGGGGATTGGGGGCGGAGGGCACGGGAGGGTGGAGATTGGGCCAGGTGCTTTAATAAAAAAAAAAAAAAAAAAAAAACACAACAAAAAAGACAGACAAATGGGCCCCAAAGACATGGGGCAGGAGAGGGCAGCACCATCCAGACAGCGGGGAGGGCCAGGGCAGACAGAGAGAAGGCAACTTGACCCCTCGTCCCTGAACTCCACCAGCACGGGGCTTCTGAGGCAGGGGAGCTGCCAGGGTGGGTGGAGATGGCACGGCTGGTGGGCAGGAAGCCCAGCACCACAAGATGGCTCAGCCTGAAGTGGGAGCTGGGGGCCGGGACACAGCGGCCTTGAACCCCCAGTCCCGCAGAGGAAGAGCCTTACTCTGGGTGAGAGAAGGGACCAAGGGTGGGGTCTCTCCCTGAGCTGAGAGCGGTCATCTCCTCCACAGCAGCGGCGGGCAGTGGGGTGTGCCAGGGACCCCCTTCACCTTCTTGTCCATCTACCTCCTTGGTCCCTTCAGGGAGGGGCCCCACGGGCCCAGAGGGGGCGGGGCGTGAGGCGAGCCGGCCCAGTCCGCGGTCTCCGATGCCAGAGCAGGGCGTGGCCGCTGCAACCGCTCAGCCCTGACTCCCGCAGGAGGACAGCGAGTCATAGAGTGAGTCACTGAGAGACTCTGAGGTCTCCAGCCCCGGGGGACCCCCACTGGCCACTCTCCCTTCCTCGCCCACGTCCGATGTGCTGGGGGTGCGGCTACCCCCAAACGCTGGGCCCTGGGGCGCAGGGGCTGGGCGGCTGGGCTCCAGGCTCCGCTTTCCGTCCACGTCCACGGGCAGGGCCTGGGGAAGGAGGGAAGGCTCGGGAGGAAGCTCCTCTCACCCCTCCCCGCCTGAGAGGCTCTGCCCACCTGAAGGGGGAGCTGCAGAGGAAGCAGGCTGGAGGCGCGACTGAGCACAGTCCTACAGTCCCACCAAAGTTCCGGAAGGGAGAGAAGCCCTTTCCCCAAGAGGGGTGTGAGAAGGCGGGGGTGGGGGTGGGGGTGGGGGAGGGGGGGCTGCCCACTCAGTTCTCCTCCCGGACAGGGCTGTACCTCACCCCATGTCATTCCCTCCTGCCCTCCAGTGCTGTTCCCTTTTCCCCTTCGGCCATGCTCACCATGGGGGTCCTGGGCAGCCCCTCCAGTTGTCGGGGCGGGCATAGGAAAGGGTCAGAGGGGCCGCTGGCTGCCCTCGCGTTGGGGAAGGTCCAGTTCTTGGCCAGCTGGACAGGAGCAGGAGGGCCTGGGTCTTCACAAGGCTCTATCCGGGGACAAGGGGAAGGTGGGTGGTGGGTGGAGCTCCCAGAGAGGCCCACCCCCCTGCCCAGGCACTCACCGTGGGGACAGGTCTGATGGCCCCGGTGGCCCGGAGCAGCGGTGAGCAGGGCGGGGAAGGCCGGCATGCTGGGGTGCCGCCCGCTCACCAGCAGCTCCTCTATGCCAGGCACCTCACGCTCCAGTGTGTGGGCACGGCGGGGGACTTTGGTAAGGGGTGGGGGCCGAGCTGGGGGCACCCCGGCCGGGGGCTCCAGCCGTGGTGGCTTGGTCTTGGGAAGATTCTTACTGGGGGTCCCACTGCTGCCATGGTCTGGGGGCGGGAAGGTCCCAATGCCACTGTCCAGAGTTCGAGTCAAAGAGCCACAGGCTGGGGAGGGGGAGGGGAAGTCAGGGATGTGAAGCCGCAGGCGGCTCAGCCCCTCTGCTTTCTTCTGGCTTTCTGCCCCTGCCCAGGTTCCACCCTTGGTCAGGGCCCCTCCTGGCCCCACCGACTCAGTCATCCCTGCCTGCCCTGCCCCACCTCCCCTAGTCCTGGGGAAGAAGGCAGGGCAGGTACCCTATGAGGCAGGGAGGGATTTATTCCTGTGCAGCCCCAGTGCCCACTGATGCTTGGCACCAAGATGCTATAGGGCCTGGCACCTGCTGTGGTGACAGGAAGGAGTAAAGCGAGCAGGGGGGTAAGGGGCAGGTCCCAGCCTTGGCCCAGACTTGGCCCTTGACCCTGCTGACCTGTGAAATGTGAGGTGGGCACTGGCTCAGCCAGACTGTCCTCTGAGGGCATCTCTTCCCGCCTCCCCGGCTCGCTGCTTGTCTGTACAGGGTACAGGAGACCTCAGAGCCCATTCCTCCTCCACCCTAATCCCCTCCATCAGGATCCTTGGAGTATAGGTCTGAGAGTCCTGGCAACCTGCCAGCCCTCAGGAGGCCCTCTCCCCTCCCCATTCTCCTCGGAGACCAGAAAGGCATCCAGCAGCTTCCAGGCCCCAGGGAAGGGGAGCCCTCCAGGCGGTAAGAGACCTGGCAGGGCCATGGAGCCAGGCCCTCCACCCAGCCCCCGCCCCAGGAACTTACCTTCCCAGGAGGTTTCCCGCAGCCCTGAAGAGGGCCCACCAGGCCATTTCGGGGCCCACAGGCTGGCCAGGGGTTCTTGGGGTCAGAGGACACTGGCTGGAAATCGCCATACTCAGGTTTGGGCTCCCGCCAGCTCTTGGGGGGCAGCTCCTTGCCATCCACCCTAGGGGCGGCAGTGCAGATTGCCGTGAGGGAGGCCCGGGCCCACTCACACGTTCTGGCCTTCCTCCCTCCAATGGTGCTGGGCCCAGTGAGGCACCCACTGCCCCCTGCCCCTGGGGAAGAGGACATATCCCTGGTGGCTTCCCACATCAACCTCTCCTGACACCAGGAACAGGCCAAGACCCCAGGGAAAACTCCAGAGGATCAGCAGGGGCGGGGAATATGGGAGAACTCCCACAAAGCTACCCAGGGTCAAGCCTAGAGACCTCTCCGACAATGTCTACCGATAGAGAGCAGGCACGGTCACATCCTGGTCCACATGCGACACACCCTGCCTACCCCAGCTGACTCTGAGCGCACTTGCTGTCCAAACCACACCCTACCTGGAGCCTGATTCCTGAGGACATTCTGCCTTACCTGGCCCAGACACAGCAACCCCAAGATGGGGTGGCCCCTTCTCTAAACCACAGCTCCCTTTGCTAAGTCTGTAGCAGGTGCCAAAGGGCAAGATGGGAAGGGAGCCTTCCTTTTTCTACAGGATAGAAAACCCTGGAGGGAGAAGACCTGCATCAGCCGTTAGGTACTGGCACTCCCTTAACTACTGCATGCTGCACCTCAGACAGGTTGCCTCATCTGACTCAAGACAATCCAAGAAAATGTGGACTGTTAACTCTTCTCAAATGAGAAACTTGGTCTCAGCAAGTTGAATGTCAGCCAGCCAGAGAGGAGGGGAGCTGGGGCACAAACCCCTGGCTCGTTGTTCGAGGCCCCAGTCTCTCCTCTGGGCCAGGCCATTAACCCTCAAGATGCTTTGGTGCCATTTCATTTGACCTCCTACACCCTTTGACCTCTGGGAAGCCCCAGTTCCTGGGGAAGGCAGTCCCAACCCCAGGGATGCCCGTGTAGGGAAAAGGGCCCCCAGCCACCAAACCCCTGCCAGCTGGTCCCAGGCTCTCACCTGTTGAGCAGTTGCTGCATGAAGGTGTCCGCACCCTGGTACATGCCGGCCAGCTGGCCCTGCACCTGCCCCAGGCCTGCACTGGGCCCCGGTGCTGATCCCCCGGGCCGTGGCCGGGCCCTGCTGCTCAGGTAGGCCTTCTCCTCCTCCAGTGCCCGGCGCAGGTCTTCCGCCTTGGCCATCAGCTTGGAGATGTTGAGGCTCTCGGCCTCCAGCTTCCGGGCTTCCATCTTGACCTCCTTCCGGAGTGGGGAGCCCCCGCCAGCCCCTTCCTTGCCCTTGGCGGCCTCTGTGCGGCGGTTCAGCGCTGGCAGCTTGCTCTTCTTAAGGCCGAACCAGCTGGCGATGCTGCTAGCGTTGCGGTGCTTGGCCTCGGTGCCAGGGGCCCGCTCCTGGCCCTGGAGCCGCAGCATGTTCTCCTCGATGCCCTTCATCACCTTCTCCTCAATGGCTGAGTGTGGGGCCCGCCCCTCAGGGCCTGGGCCTGGGTCTGCAGGGCCAGGTGCTGGGGGTGTGGGCTGGGCCGTAGTGCCGCCGCAGTCTGCCCAGGGTGGGCCCTTCCCCTTGTCAGGCTTGGGGGGCTCCTTGGTGGCTGGTGGGGCCGCAGGTCGGGGCACCACCTTGGTGGGCGACTTAGAAGGCAGCTTTGTCGGGCTGCCATGGGGACTCTTATTGGGCTTGCCGAGGCTGGGGGCCGAGGTTGGCACTTTGGCAGGGATGCGGGGTACCTGGGGGCACAGGGCCCCTGCCAGCCGGCTCTTGGCCAGCTCCACTTTGGTGAGGCAGCTCCTTGGTGAGACAGGCTCCAGGTCCACCCGGGCCCCCATGGAGTGGGAAGAGTAGACTCGGGACCCAGGGTCCCCCAGGAGCCCAGATTCCTGTTGCTTCAGGCTGCTTGTGCCTAAGGCCACGGCCGCCCGTAGGGCCCCCTTGGCTTCTGGCTGCTCTGGGGGCCTGGAGGCAGAGGGCGCTGTGTCTCCAGTGCTCTCCCCTGACTTCCCTCCTCCCCGGGCCTTCTCGGTGCCAGGTCTAGCTGGCACCCCATTCTTTTCTGGGCCCTGAGGCCCCTCGGGGCCAGTCTTCAGTTTCCCCAGGGCTGCTAGTCTGTCCCGCAGAGGTGTGTAGCCAGGATCGCCAGGTCGCCGGCCCGGCCCCTGGCCAGGTTTCTTGGACGAGCTGCTGGGGGTCCTGCGGCCAGGGTGGGGAGACTCCGAGCCTGCCTTGTCCAAACTCTTCTCCTGGGCACTCTCATAGGGGCAGGATTCTGGGTGGCAAGGGCTGGAGGGGACTCCAGGGCTTCTGAGGACCTCAGGGGCCCGTGGCACCTCCAGAGTTAGTTGTGGGTAGGTGGGCACCTGCAGCGGGGATGGAGGTGGCTCTGGGGAAGGCCCCCTAAAGGTGCTCCGGGAAAGGTCCAGAATGTTCTCGTAGCAAGGAGACACCACTGGTCCCGGGGAAAGCGTAGTGGACAAGGCTGGCTGGGGAGGTCTGAGCTGTGCAGAATCTGGGGTTGTGGGGCAGGGTGATGGGCTGGTGGGCAGGCCCTGCGCCCCCTCTGGGGACAGCTCTCCTCCGCCCAGACCCCTGCGGGCCGGCAGCGGGGAGGGGCTGCCATCTGAGCCACTGTTCCGACAGGGGATTCGGGAGTTCCGGGGGAGCTGGGGGCTGAGCTGGGGGCCCCCTGGGCTGGGTACCTTCTCTGAGGCTGGAGGCAGCTTTAGAAACTTGAGACCTCTGGCTGGAGAGGGCAGAAGGGGTCCTTGGGCTTCCCCGGGAGAAGGGGGGCCAATTTGGAGCTTGCTTTTCACCTGAGATGAGGAGTGGGGGTGGCCAGACCGTGAGCCCAGGGGGGCGTCCCCTGCACCCATGAACATGCTGAGGAAGGGGAGGGGCCCCTGGCCCTCTGAGGTAGCACCAAAGCCCGGCCTGTGGGCCTCCGGGGTACCCCCTCCCCAAGCTGACTTGGGGAGGCCTTTGGACTTGGACAGCTGTGGGGGCCCCTGGTCTGGGGAGGATGGCTGCCTGGGACCCGGCTGGTCCCCGCCGAGTGGGCAAGCAGCCCCGGCCAAGAAGGCCTGTAGGTAAGACTCCGTGTCCTCAAGGAGCTGGCCCAAGTTCAACTGTTTACGGGCCAGGGCCCCGAGCAGGGTGTCAGGGCTGGATGCCTCGTTGGGGTCACCTGCCTCATCAGAAGAGGAGGAGGAGCTGCTGCCTGGGGCGCAGGGTGGCCCGGAACCGGTGCCCTGGGCCTGTGGGGAGCCCCTACTAGGGCCCCAGGGCCGCCCAGCACTCTCTTCCTCCCCTGGGCCCCCTAAGAGGTGCTCCCAGTGCAGCAGGCCTCCCAGGCTACCAGGACCTAGTAGCAGGTAGGGGGCCCAGGGAGAGGGTTCAGGCTGAGATGGGCCACATAGCTCGCCATTGATGGGCTCTGGGGAGCCGGAACCCTCGCCTGGAGGCGGCCAGGGGGTGGCAGGTGAGCACAGAAGCAAGGGGTCAGTCTCTTCCAGGGCTCTCAGCACCTCCAGGATCTGGGCTTTCTTTCGAAGGAATGGGGATAGGGCCTCCAGCGCTGGGGGTGGGGCGGCTGGGGGTCCTGGGCCTCCTGGCCGCAGCTGCTGCTCCCAACACACCTTGGGGGAGAAATGGCATGAGGAGACCGTGTGCAGGCTGGGGACCCGAGCTGGCATAACTGAGTATGCCAGGAACAGAGCTGGCCTGGTTTGTCTGTGTCCCCAAAAGGAACTGATAGCTTCTGGGATATGCTGGAAAGCTTCCTCAAGAGTCTCTGAGTCCGGGTTACCCCATCTGTCCTTCCTGGCACACCTGGGGTTGGGTGGGCACCCACCTCCCTTTCTGGTTATCTCAGCACCACTTGCTACCAGTATTTGCGGGTCAGCAGGGCTGACCACCTACAACCCTGGTATCTATGTTTGCCCCAGGGGAGGGAGGCCTGTCTAGTTCTCAGGCTCCAGAAAGAACACAGACTCAAGAAAGGGATGTGATGTGGCCAAGTCCTAAGTCAGTTGCTGCAGGCAAGTCCGGGCCTCCTCAGGTCAGGCAGCTGTCCTGCTGAGCTGATCCCCGTGGAGAAGCAGACTGGGAATGACTCCATTGCAAACCCTTTCCTGCTTCTCCCAGGCCCCTTCTTAGGCCCCGTCTAATCTGGTACAGTGGTTAACTACGTGGGCTCTGGAGCCAGATTGTAGGGGTTCAAGACCCAGGTCTACTGCTTAACCAGTTATATGACTTACAGCAAGTTATTTAATCTCTAAGCTTCATTGTATCACCTGTAAAATACAATGGTGATTATGTTTAATCTCACAAACTAAGATGAATGAAACCAGATATGCAAAAGAAAGAATGAATAATAGTTCTGGACTGGGATAAATAAATATGTGTATGATTATAAATTTATGCCAAAAATTACCAAAAAAAAAAAGATAAATGAGATCCAGATGTCCAGCACAGTGCCTGGCACAGACTAAGAGCTCAGGAAGTATTAACTGTGAGTCTGACTGCTGTACTATAACGCCTTTGCTCACGAGACCAGTGGCTGGGGGTGGGGATCTGTTTTTCTTGGTACGAGGCTGACAGCTGAGGGTTCACACCCAGCCTGGACAAGAATCTGTGTGCCCGGAAGCAGCCCTTCCCCTGGGACTCATTAGGAAACAGCCGTGGAGCACCGGCTGACGAGCCCGGAGCCAGTGGAGCCACAGACCACAGTGCCCAGCGCTCCTACCTCTCTCTGCCCAGCACAGCGCCCCAGAGGCAGCGAGGTGGCCGGTCCCTCAGCGGAGCTCAGGGTGGGGGAGGCTGGTGGCTCTGAAGGCAGCTGGAGTGGGGCGAGTGGGATCTGCAGGGGAGAGGCGAGGTTAGCACAGGTGCTGTCCATCCCAGGTCCCTACTCCCACCGGAAGCTATGGCTTCCCATCCAGGGGCAGGGAAACATTCTTCCAAGTCTGCTCCTTGGGTGACGTCTCCTGGCCCAAGGTGTGGCTCTCACCACTTGGTCAGAGGAGCCTTGGGAGACCACAGCACAGGTAGATTGAAGAAGTGCAAGCCCAGGTGGCTGGGAGGTGGGACAGGGTAGGGAGATCTGGAGAAAGAGGAGTGCCCCTGGGCCAGCAGGCAGTGGCAGGCCTAACCCAGGTGTCCAGCGAGCCTCCAGGACCCTCTGCTTTTCTGAGGGGCCTCCTCCCCGATTACAGAGAGGGTGAGCCTCGAGGCCCCTTCTTGTTCTGACTACCCGTGACCCAGCATCCACAGGGTTGGCTGAGACTAACAGAAGAGGCATTTGTTACTGGGTCCTGGAAAAGAGATGGTGGGAGTTATCACTTCTGTCTCCCCTGAATGGCCTCATGTGAAATCTCTGCTCTGAGGATTACAAAAGTAGTATTGTTTTTGGCTGCACCACACGGCATGTGGGATCTTAGTTCCCCAGCCGGGGATCAAACCTACGCCCCCTGCAGTGGAAGAGCGGAGTCCTAACCACTGGACCACCAGGGAATTCCCATAAAAGTAGTACTTAATCACGGATCGCTTCTCTCTCATTCCCCTTCTGCTAGGCATCTCGACTAGATACAAGTCAGCTTTAACTCTCCCCGTCTCATTCTCCATGGCTGTTAAATCCTGTCTCTGTGGTGTCTCTGCCTCCCCTCCAGTCTGGCCAGCTGCAGCCGCTCCTGCAGCCCACGATCCTTACACCTCTGGCCCGGATGCTGCTCAGCATTTCAGTCTTTCTGACCTGGCTGGGTGGCTTTTCAATCTCCTGTGTACAAGGCAGCCTAAAGCACCTTTTTCTTCTTTGTCTAAAGCATCTCTGTGCTCATAGTCTCCTCTGCCTGCCCACTGCCTCCAGAGACAAGTCTGAACCCCTCTGCCGGCATTCCAGCCGGGCCTGCTGGTTCTTCCCTGACGCCATCCCCAGCTCTCTCGCACTCACTCTTTACACATCCTTTGCTCAAGTCCAGCTAAACAACTCTCGGCTCCCTAGGATTCCCTGCTCTGTTCCTTCCACAGGGAACCCCTTCTACCAGACCCCTACTGCAGTCTTTTAAAATCTCCCATCCATCAGGGCCCAGGTCTGACGTCACCTCCTTCAAGGAACCCTCCCCAGCCCATCTCTGATGGCCTCTCTGCCCCTTGGGCTCTTGGTCAGCAGTGTCACACTCTGTAGCCCTGCCTTAGTGTCCAGCAGCCCCAGCTCTCAGCGGTTACGTTCACTCTGCACAGGCCACAGCTCTGTCCAATTCCATACCTGTTGGCAAAGGCACTGCTCACAGTAAGAGCTTAATTAGCATTTGCTCAATGGAGCTTCCATCCTAGCAAAGCACAACTTGGAAATAACATTAATAATAACAACTAGCCACCAGTCATTGACTATCTACTACGGGCCAAGCACTAGATATTATCTCATTTAATCCTCACAACAACCTGCAATATAGGTATTTTTATCCCCATTTATAAGGGAAAAAACCTGTGGTTTGTGTGGTTAAATAATTTACCCAAGGTCGCACAGCTAAGGATCAGATAAGTTAGGGACCCAACCCAAGTTTATCTGAGGCCAAGGTTCGTGCTCTTTCCATTATGTCATGTTACTTCTGGGGAAGATAAATCTATGGTCCCAAACCCCAAAATTCATTAAAAAAATTCCCAATTCAAATCCCAGAATTCATTTAAGTAAAAAACAAACGATTTCAGGATGATCTACACCTCTGTTATCATCAGTCACTGAGAAGGGTATGGACAACAGGGTAAGATTGGCTGGTGTGGGTCAGGCCTCTGGGGATTCCTGGGTCAACCCTACAGCAGGGACAGACCCAGGGCAGGGCGAGCTGCAGAGTCACTGCCGCTGATTCACCCAGGTCTGCACCGGCCTGGTGAGACGGGCTGCAGAAAGGCCATGGTGGTGAGACGCTTCCTCTGCCAGGGGTCAGGTTACCCAGAGAGCTGAGGGCATCCTGCTCAGGATCTGGGGGCCAAGAGCTGCCTGGTTTGCATCACAGACACACAAATTCAGACATACACACAAGGTGTTTCTCTTCTCGTCAAGGTCGGGGTGGGCTGGCGGTGTGCTGGTTGACCTCAGAACCCACCGTTCACCTCAGGTACCTGGAGCTGTTCCTGATCCGCCCAGGTCTCACCCCATCCTTGGGGCTTCCCGACAGAGTGGACCCCAAGTGCCATCTTAACTGAGCCCAGGACTCATTCCCAGTAGCCTCCTGCTTCTCCTGGGTAAGGCAGGTTTCAGGGCTAGAACAGGGGAGAGCGTCCGCAGCCATGCTTGGGTCAGTGGGTGAGCACATGCAGCTAGGCATGCACAGAGTCATCCGGGTGAAGTGCCTTTCCTGACCTCTCTGTGACACCAAGCACTGGGTGCCTTACACCCGGCCCCACCCCTGCCCCTGGCCAAGAAGAAGGCAACGCAGAGGCCAAAGGGGCCCCTTGGGAGCTCGAAATAATTGCATTTTCAGCCTCCACCCATCTGAAGGCAGAGGAAGCAAGGATCTTCTCTGTCAACAAGAAGGGATACCATCCAGCTGGGCAGGGAGCACCTGGGAGATGGGAGAGAGCCAAGCTTAAGGGAACTCAGGAAGTTTCCCCCTTACCTAAGGCTTAGATCTATCAGGCTAGGTCGGCCTGCCCTGGATGGCCACAGCCCCCAGAATGGAGGGCAATGGCTGACGGCCTACTTCTGTAGGTGTCTGGGAGAAGAGAGGGTGATGATATTGACAGGGCTCGGGGGAGGCAGGAAGCCGAGATGTGAGGAAGGAAGGAGAATCTCTTGTGCCCACCTGAGGGAGGGAGCCTGCTGTGAGCTGAAGTTTCTGCTGAAACAGGGCGCTCAGCGTCTGGTTCTGCCGTTCCAGGTCAAATACCCTCTTCTTCAGCTTGATGCACTCCTCCCGCAGGTCCTGCCACCCCCGGGAGGTGGAGGAAGACAAAGAGAGGATGGGGGGGAGGGGGAGAGTGGTATGAGCACAGTTGCCTTCATCAGGGCAGCGGGCACTCCTGCTGGGCATGCCCTTCTCTTGCAGCCTCCTCCTGTGAGGGAGCTGACCCTGCCTATGTTTATGGCTATCACATCTTCTGGGGATGGTAAATTTTCTAATGTTTACCACCCCTGGTCAGAGGTAATTCCGTTCCCTTTGGCAACTTTCACAATCCTGGAGCCAATCCCCTGCCTCTTTGAAAGCACACGTCAAAGAAGGGCCCATATAAGGTAGAGGAAGACCTGGGGGTCAGAGTGGCCCATATGTCAAGAAATTACCCACACTACTTGAGTAAATATTTAGATGTCACCTTATGCTTACAACATCAACATTGCTATCAGGGCTATCGCAACCTGGAGAAACTAGCTGGGGCCAGGATAACAGAAGGATTCAAGCCCAAATCAAAGTTACCATAGCTCAGAGACTTGGCCTTACCTAGCCAGGTAGAACAGCATGGACTGTCCAAGACAGAGAAAGGGGACTTCACTGGAGGGCCAAGATGCCATTTCCACCCTCCTCTATTCCCTATCTAAGCAGGTACAGGGGTCCACAGGAAGGACCTCCCCTGCTGTACCCAGGGCCTCCTCCCAGGGCGTCTGGGCTCAGGGCAGAGGGTGAGAACGTCTCTTGTGGCCTTTTACCTTTTGGTTCAGTAGCGCCTGCACCACATGGTTGGCAACCTGGGGACAGAAAGGCAGAGCTGAGGAAGAGCTGTCAGCCAACCCAGCCTCTGCCTGGAATCGATAAGCTATCCACCCTGTGGGGAGCATCAGTTCCACAGACCTCGTCCAGACAGCGCTCGTAGGTCTCCCGCTGGTTTTCATTGGCCTGGGCGAGTGCCGAGTTCTCTGCCTGCAGGAAGGAGGAGGAGGGCAAATAGGAGGCTAAGGGATCATTCTTCCCCCAGGGCAAGTTCCTCTTGGGGAAGGGGAGGCAAGGAGTCTACTAGCTCTACACCTGCCCCAGCTCTTGGCTCTGGTCTGATTCTGCCAGGGGGAGGCCTGCAGACCCAGGGCATGAAGAAGGCAGAGCTGAGATGGCTGGTTTTTTGTTACCCCAACTTCAGTCAATGAGGCTGCAGGGGCTGGGGAGACACAGCAACCAGGAGGACCGAAGGTGGGAGGTGCCAAAAGTAACCCTTATTTCCCTGGGGAGAGGGCAGAGGAGCCTGGAGGGAGGAGGGCAGGGTCTTAGGAATGTGGAAAAAGGCCTAGTTTAAGGATCCATGTCTTTGTCCCTCAACTCCTGAGACCCTTCTTTCTGTGGTCTCTGCGGCCACCCCTTTCCTAGAGCAGGGGCATGAAAGCAGGGGAGAAGAGGGGTAAAGAAGGGAGACATTCTGGGGGTTAGGATGGCCCCACCCTTGCACACGCCTCTTGTCCTGAGCTGGCACGCAGGCTGCAGAGCAAAGAGCAAGGAAAGGGGTTCTCAGAGGGGCTCTGCTAAAGAAACGTTCAGCTCTGCTCCAGCCTGGCAAAGCTGGCTGAGAGGAAGGTCCCCCGCATCCCAGAACCCACCCAAGCTCCCCAGGGCCCTGGCCAGCACTGCTGCCCCCTGCCGCCCCGTGCCCCACCTCCAGCTCCCGCAGCCGGTGCAGGAGCTCCTGGCAGGTGCCTGGCTCCATGCTGCCCTCACCACCCTCTCCGGGCTTCGGGTTTCCAGGGCTCCCAGCCGGCTGGTCCGTGGCCTCCGACATCAGGCCCTGGGGACAAGTGAGAGAAGCCCCGGCAGGCTACTCCAGGGCACGGGAGGTGAGCAGAGGAGGAGGAGGACAGAGACGAAAGTTGTCAGTATTCTCGGAGTTTGGATCAGTGTGACCCCCATGCCACGGACACTGTAACAACTCAGGGTCAGGCTAAGACTCCTGCTCACGGGACAGATACATAGATTCACTATTCCCATCTCAAGAACAGAGACCATTGTTTTATAAAACCCATAATTGCTCTCGCCCTCTCACAGGTCACACAGACACTGGCCAGCAGCCAAGAAACCTGAATTCTCTGCTGACGCTGGCCTCAGACTGGCGCCCGTATCCTCTCGGGCAGAGTGGGAGGTGGCCTGCAGGCCTCCAAGACTCCCTTCAGCGAGGCCCTGGGGGACCAGCCTCTGTGTGCACATTGGGCCCTCCGCAGGGGTCTCGACACCTACCCCCCTACTGCTTGGCCAGCTCCTTCCTATTCATTCTCCAGGGCCCCCACTCCAAGGCCAGGTCAGGTACTGCTCCTGTACGGCTCTGTGACTGTCCCCCAAGGCTGTCAACTCTGCAAGGGCAGGGACACTGTCTTCACTTCACTGTCCACACTCACACTTCTTGGTATGATACGTGGCGTATAAGAGACAGACTGACAGCTGTACAGACTAGTGTGTCATTGCCTGAGCACACAGAGCCAGGGTTCTGACCTGTATTGCATTATGTGATCCCCGCCCCCTGCCCCCAAACTGTTGCCATAGTGACTGGCTTTACCTGACTAGTCTTCACCTTCCATTTGAGTTTCAATTTCTCAGCTAGAGGAAAGTACTCATTTCCTTCCTCTGCACAAATATTGTAGAAATTTCCAGTAGATGGGAAACCTTTCCTAACATAAAAGGTTGGAGGCCCCCAGTCTACCACCAACTACTTGCCTCCCTGACCCACTGCAGCTCCCACAAAAGGGGCTTAGCACTTCTGGACCAAGGAAGAGAGGAGCTCTCGGCAGCTATCAGGCATCTGAATGCTCTTCCCTCCCGTGGGGCACAGGGGCTGCCTCTCCCACCCCAGCCCTCCTCCTCCAGTCCCCACCACCAGCGCGCACAGGCGCCACAGCCTCTCACCTGTCTCTGCCTTCTCACCCAGGCTGGCACACTCATGCAAGCAGCCAGAATGGTCACCTTGCCTGTGGAGACACAGAGGGAGATGATGTCAGCCATGCATTTATTGGGTTCCTGCTGTCTGGCATCCTGGGCCATAGGGACAAACAAGCCAGAGAAAGCCCTGCCTTTATGAGGCTCCCATTCTATTGGGGGAGGCAGGTAATACCAGATAAACCAATGAACAGCCATCAGGTTCCAAGAAGGCTCTGGAGGTGACAGCAAGGCAGAGACCTGAATGAAGGCTGGATGAAATCCTGGAATGGGAAAAGCATTCCAGGCAGAGGAAAGAGCCAGTGCAAACGTCCCCAGCTCGCAGCCAGAGGGGAATGAACAGCCACAAAGCCCTTCCAAAATTCTTCTTTAATCCTCATAACCACAAAGGGAATTAAGTGCTATTATCAACACCTATATGTGAGATGAGGAAACTGAGGCACAGGAAGCTACACCACATACCCAGAGTGCATCCTGTGTGCTGGCACTTTCTCATGCATCATCAATCGCATCTGATTCTCCTATTGACCTTGTAAAAGGAGGGCAAGGCGGGGGTGCCAGCCTGGTCTGAAGCAGGCTCCAGAGGCAAAGGATGCTGCCCACATCATATGGCAGGTTCACAAAGCACATGGACGGGCCTGGGTCCCCCCTTCCTACGCAGCCTCTCTGTACACACACGTTGTACTGTGTGCTCTGTGGAGTTAGTCCCAGTGCTCTCAGAGCTTTGCAGTTAGAGAGATCTGGGTTAGAATCTGACTCTGCAAAATCTGTTCCTCACCTGTATAATGGGGATAAGAATACTTAGTCCAAAGGGTTGTTGGAGTATGAAGTGAGATAATGTATGTAGAGTGTCTTGCACGGACTCAATAAATGGAGGCTTTTCACGTTTTGGAGCCCACTGCTACTTCAGCGGTTCACCTGCAAGGGGACTCTGAGTCCCAGGCCCATCACCCAGGGGGTCTGAGCCAGGAGGGTCTCCTGAAGATGTGAGGTGCTGCCCCTCTGCCCTGCCCTCAGGGGCCTCCCCTTCTTCAATCCCGTCCCTGCCAGCCCTCCAGCTGCAGGGCCAGCCCAGTCCTCATTCTTCTCTGCCTGATACCCTAGAAAGAGAAAGGGTAACAGCAGAAAAGGAGAATGCTCCTTTCTGGGTGGGATGGGGGAGGGAGAGAGAACAAGCATGTGTGCACAATAATGGGAAGGGGGCTTCTGAAAACCAGAATAAAAGGAAAAACTGTGTAATTTTTTTTTTTTTTCGCGGTATGCGGGCCTCTCACTGTTGTGGCCTCTCCCGTTGCGGAGCAGAGGCTCCAGACGCGCAGGCTCGGTGGCCATGGCGCACGGGCCCAGCCGCTCCGTGGCATGTGGGATCCTCCCGGACCGGGGCACGAACACGTGTCCCCTGCATCGGCAGGCGGACTCTCAACCACTGCGCCACCAGGGAAGCCCTGTGTAATGCTTATTTTTAACACTTCCACAATCTAAAGTCCTCTGTTATTTTAACGTCATAAAAATGTATCAAGTATAACTTCATTTTGCTCGCAACATTATCATGCTTGATATATTTAGAAATGGACAGGCCTCGAAAGAAACGAAAAAAATTCAGGAAAAATCCTCCTTCCCACATACACAAATAGGGGTTAAAACCAAAAAAGGCCTCTGGTTACCTCCACCATTGGACCAGTTCCAGGCCACCCCACATCACCCATCTCTGGGCCACCATCCTCTTGCCAGGCAGAGGCTCCCACTGCTCTAGGAGAGGCCTGTTCCCACAGATCACAAGCGTCCCCTCAGCCCCCTCACCACTTAGTTCCCCAGTGGACACCTCCAGGAATAGAGGGGCTGGGGTGGGGAGTGTGAAAAAAAAAAACAGGGGGAATGAAGGAGGGGAGTAGGATGAACACGGCAGAGTCTGGAGGCCAGAAAAGGGAAAGATAAAACAGTAGAAACCTCGAGTCTTTGTTTTCTTCACACAACAAAAACCAAACCAAGGGTGAAGGTGGTTTAGGAGGGTATCTTCTCCTAAAAAAAATAAAAATAAAAATAAAAATAAAAAAGCATCCAGCTTAGGCATGAGGCCCAGACCGCGAGGGCTGGCTGTGCAGTAGGTATATGTGGCTTTGCGTGTTGAGGAGGGCAGGGACCCAACACACCCTACAAAGCCAACTACTGCCACCCTCCTGATCTGAGCCCCTGGGTATCCCAAGGCAGGGAGGCCTGAGTCCCACTGTGACCTAGGGGAGACCCTCCAAGGGACAAGCCCCCTAAGCGCAACAGCTCGGTCATGGGGGTTGGTCTTCGTATCCTGAGCAGGGCCTGGGAGAGGCTCCGGAAATGTCGGCTGAAGGCAGGCTGTGACTCAGCCCCACCCTGGGGAGAAGTTTTCTGCCCTGTGCCAAAGTGGTCCAGCCAACTCAGGGCGACGGGTTTTCTCTGTGTCTGCAGGGCCACAAGCAGAGGGCAGGCAGGAAGCTGTCAGCCTGGGTTGCTGAGTCACTCCGAAGAGGCCTGCATTTAAACTTGGCGCTGGGGAGACACGCATGCTGTGAGCAGGGTGAGTTTGAGCTCAAGATTTCTATGGTGAAAGAAAACTTCCTGCGTCTTTACCCTCCTCTAGGGAACATTAAGATGGAGAGAGATAATACCACCTCTAGCTCCCAATCTGAGCCCAGTTAGGAATCTGGTCCTTCAGAGTCTGGGTTTTCTACCCAAATCTCATGAGAAAAACAAAAACAAAAGCAAAAAAACTCAGGTCGGTTCCCCAGTGGCTATCCCTGCAGGGTCAGTGGGACCCACCTCCCCAGGGCCGAGCACCCTCGTCCTCCCTCAGGCCCCACAACTGCTACTCACAGCTTCTGTGCTCAGCCCACCTGGGGCCCAGGAAAAGCCCTGGCCTGGGTTTTTCAGGATGGCCCTGGTTTCAGGCATTCTTCTGGTGGGCCCACACCATATCCCAGATGGTGGATGTGGGTCTGGAACACATGATGCTGGCCAGGATGGGTAGGGATGGAGCTGCAGTGGGTGGGAGCTCGAGCTTGAATGGGAGGCTTCTCCCGCCAGAACTGCCAGCGGGCAACCCCGCCCCCGCAAAAGCCTGATTCAGAGGGAGGTGACCTCAGTGCCGAGGGGAGGGAGGGGGAGGAAGGGAGGAAGAGCAGAGCCTCTCTGGCCCTCCTTCAGAGACAGGGAAGGAGGAACAGCTGCTCAGGGGGTTTCTGGGTAACCCGGGGATGAGGTGCGTGCAGCCCCATCCCTGAGTGAATCTGGGTGACCACTATCTCTTCAGCCTAGTCACTCATGTAAGGCCCCCCAGCCCCAAAAGATGGGACTGTCCTGGCCTTTCAGTCAGCCAGATCAAAGGAGTAGAGTCTGCAGCTCCCACCCCCTCCCCAGCCAAGGCACCGGCAAGAACCCCTCCCTAAACTCAGAGCCCAGGCCTGGGAGGAAGGGGCCAGAGAGATGGCAGCAAGCCTGTCCTCCAGGCTCCCTTACCTTGGCCCTTAGCCAAGGCCTTTGGGCCCTGATGAGCCCCTCACTCACCAGCTGTTCCCCCCACCGGAGTCCTCTAGGGAAAAAAGCAAGGGGCCAGGAGGTGGGGGAGGGGAGGGCAGCTGTGGGAAGGCAGAGATGGAGCTCACTTTAATAACAGAATCATCCGTAACACAACCATTTCCCCTCTGCTCCCCCCATCCCCCAGCTGCTTTCTGAAATCCCAGTCACACCCAAAAGTCTACTTGTAAACAGCAACTTCTTCACCCACAGCAAACACTCCTTTCCAGACAAGATCAGCCCTGCACTGCCCTGGGGTGTGGGGAGGAAAATGAGGACCGAGGCCCCAGGGCATTCCTAGCCTGAAAGTGGCTACCTTAATCTGGCCTAAAGCGTCTTTTAGCCCTAAGTATTCCAACTGGTCTCCTCCCCGCTCAAGGAAAGAGGCAGACAAGAATTTCCTTTCCTCCTCCTGACAACTGGCCCCAAGACACAATAGCCCTTCTGAGAGGCAAGTGTCCATGGGGAAGGGGCCCACTGCACCCCTCCTCCAACTTCCTCTTCACAGGCACTCCAACAACCTCCAGACCATGGTATAGGTTCTTTCAAACTGACAGTAGGCCAGTCCCCTGCCTTTCCAGGCAGGGCAGGAGGAAGGGCAGTAGTGTTATGAGCTCAAAAGGCTTATAGATTTCAATACCCTTTATCTCTCCTCCCCCAGATCCTCAACATTCCCTGTTCACAGCATAACCCAACAATAAAAGCAACTGCTGGGGGTGGGGAGAGGGAAGGGGCTTGGACAGACACAATGGGTTTATTTACAGGGGCACACACCAGGGGTTCTTCAGCCAAGAAGCCCAGGCCCCACTCCCAAAAGCCCAGCAGCCCATCCTAGCCCGGCCAAGGGTACTGGAAAAAGCCTCAGACCAGAAGGCAGAAGGCTTATAGTCCCAACAATGCAATTTATTTGCTGCCTGACTTTAGGCAAATCACTCAGTTTCTCAAGGATAAGTTCCTTCATGCCAAGTGGAGGTTATTCTAGAACAGTGGTTCTCAAAGTGCGGTCCAAGGACCCCGAGGCCCTTTCAAGAAATCTACAGGGTCAAAACTATTTTCACAATATCACTAAGACATTATTTACCTTTTTAACTCTCATTCCCTCATGAGTATATAGTGGCATTTTCCAGAGACTACGTGATACGCGATAACATGACAGATTGAATACAGAAGCCGATATGAGAATCCAGCTGCCTTCTATTAAGTCAGACATGACAGATTTGCAAAAATGAAGAACAATGCCATTCTTTTCACTATTTTTTGTTTTGGAAAATATATGATTATTTTTCATAAAATATGTTAACATGGGTTTATTGTTACTTTTAAATGAATTAAATAAATGTTTAAAACTCTCAGTTCTAATTTGTATGATAGTAAATGTCAATAGGTACAGTCTATATGAATCAAAGCTCTTTGGGGTCTTCAATTTTTATATTGTAGAGGGGTCCTTAGACTCAGCAGTTTGAAAAGAATCACTTTTCTTAGAACAGTGTGGTCCAGTAGACCTTTCTGTGATGATGAAAATGTTTATTCCATGCTGTTCAATATGGCAGCCACCAGCCACACATGGCTACTGAGCATTTGAAATGTGGCTAGTCCAAGTGAGGAACTGAATTTTAAATTTAAATAGCCATATGCAGCTGGTGGCGACTATACTAGACAGCGAAGTTAGAAGATCCCTGGGATTCCTTGACTTGAGCATTCGAGGTCAATGCTTCTTTGCAGTCTAGAGTAGGGAAGGGAAGGGAAGGACAGGACTTAACACTCCTGTCCCCAGGGCTTTTGCTCACACAATTTCTCACTCTCTCTTCACCAAAGGAAGGCTATCTCAGCCACATGGGCAGTCCTGCTGGCACTCTCACCAAGGCTTAGAGTTACTCTCTCATTCTCTGCAATGACTCACACCCTCCCCAGTCGCCTCAAACTTCTGGTCTACCACCTCCCCTCGCTTCCCCAGCAGATTGAAGCCAGCAGAGGGGAAACCCCTCAAACCTCCCGCCACCACAGTCCCAGCCCCATCGGAATCCTTTGTACTTCCTTCTCTCCTCCTGTTACAGCAGAGGGGCTGCCCTTTTCGCAGGCAAGGCCAGTCCTTCCTACCCCAGACCCTCCCCATTTATGTCTTCACAGTCTACTTCCTGAAGGGATCTTTCCCATCTACCTTTACAACTTCTCAGGTACCTTTCATCTTAAAAATAATTTCCCCCTGACATTTCTCCAGATACTGCCCTCTTTTGCCTTTCACAGCCAAACTTCTCAAAAAAAGCCATCCTCACTTCTCACTCCTTCCTCAACCTGGTCCAACTTCAGCAGTAGCTGCCACAACGCTAAATCGTACAATATTTTTCAGTCCCCGTTGCCTTCTCAAGCACAAATGCCTCTGGTGGTCACTTCCTGCTGGACTATGTTTTTTAAAGCTTTGAGACATAGTTCAACTCCCACACAACTCACCCATTTAAAGTGTACAATTCAGTGGTTTGTAGTATATTCACCAATATATACAATCATGGCCATTGTCAATTTTAGAACACTTTCATTACTCCTTAGTTACCAGCCCCTCACACCCAAACCAAGGCAACCACTAATCTATTTTCTATCTCTATAGATTTCCCCATTCTGGACATTTCATATGAATGGAATCATACAATAGGTGGTCTTCTGTGACTGGCTTCTTTCACTCTGCATAATGTTTCCAAGGTTCATCTCTGTTGAAGCATGCATCAGTACTACATTCCTTTTCATGGCCACATAATATTCCATTGTATGGCTATGTCACAATTTGTTTATCCATTCAGCTATTGATGGACATTTGAACTGTTTCCACTTTTTGGCTATTATGCATAACGCTGCTCTAAGCAGTGTTCACACCAGTGTACAAATGGTCTGGATGGATGTCTTCATTTCCTCTTGGGTATACACCTAGCAGTGGGATTGCTGGGTTGTATGGTGACTTTAGGTTTAACTTTTTGAGGAACTGCCAAATTGTTTCCCAAAGTGGATGCACCATTTTAGAGTTCCATCAACAATGTGTGAGGGCTGCAATTTCTCCACATCCTCACCACTTGTTATTGTCTGATTTTCTGATTCTAAGTCACCTTAGTAAATGTGAAGTGATTTTTTTTTTTTTTGGCTGTGTTGGGTCTTTGTTGTTGTGCACGGGCTTTCTCTAGTTGTGGCGAGTGGGGGCTACTCTTTGTTACAGAGTGCGGGCTTCTCATTGTGGTGGCTTCTCTTGTTGCGGAGCACGGAAACTAGAGCGCAGGCTCAGCAGTTGTGGCACACGGGCTCAGTTGCTCCGCGGCATGTGGGATCTTCCTGGACCAGGGCTCGAACCCGTGTCCCCTGCATTGGCAGGCAGATTCTTAACCACTGTGCCACCAGGGAAGTCCTGAAGGGATTTTTATGGTTTTGATTTATATTTCTCCAATTGATGATGTTGAACATCTTTTCATTGGCTTATTGGCAATTTGTATATCTTCCCTGGAGACAAGTCTATTCAGATACCTTTGTCCATTGTTTAGTTGGGTTATGTGTCTTTTTACTGTCGAGTTGTAAGAATTCTTTATATATTCTGAACACAGGTCCCTTACCAGATATATGATTTGCAAATGTTTTCTCCTATTCTGTGGTTGTCTTTTCTCTGTCTTGATAGTGACCACTTCCTCCTGGACAACGTTTCCCTTGTCTACCACTCTCTGCAGCTATCTTCCACCTCTTCTTCTGTGTTATTTATTTGTGAGTGTATGTGTGTATACCTTAAAAAAAAAAAAACAGACATAGCAGCATGTTCTCACTGTTCTACATCATTCATTAGCAAAACAATTAAAAAAAAAACCCCACATGTGGTCCAGTGGGTAAGACTCCAAGCTCCCAATGCAGGGGGCCCGGGTTCAATCCCTGGTCAGGGAACTAGGTCCCGCATGCATGCTGCAACTAAGAAGTCCACATGCCACAACTAAAAATCCCACATGCTGCAACTAAGACCTGGTGCAGCCAAAATAAATAAATAAACAAATAAATAAATATTTTTTTAAAAAACCACAGACTTTATTTGGATCTTAACCAGTTTTTCCACTGATGTCCTTTCCACTGGTATTCTATCCCAAGATCCGATCCAGGATCCCAAATTGTACTTAGTCACCATGACTCCTTAGTCTCCTGTGATCCATGACAGTTCCTCGGTCTTTGTTTGTTTTGGCCGCTCCAAGCGGCTTGCAGGAGCTTAGTTCCCCGACCAGGGATCGAACCCAAGCCCTCTGTGGTTAAAGTGCGGAGTCCTAACCACTGGACCGCCAGGGAATTCCCAGTCTTTGTCTTTTATGACCTCGACACTTTGGAAGGTAACTGGTCAGTACTTTGGAGAATATTTCCTAATATGAGTTTGATGTTTTCTCCAATGAGATTGAGGTTATGGATTTTGCGACAGAATATCACAGAGGTGATGTGCCCTTCTCAGTTCATTCTATCAGGGGGTGTGTATACATGATGCTGAGATGTCTTATTACTGGTGATGTTAACCTTGATCACTTGGTTAGGTGGCGTCTACTAGTGGGTTTCTGTACTGTAAAATGAAAACATACTTTTTCTTTTGTAATAATAAATATTTGGGGGGAGGGCAATACTTTGTGACCATGCAAAATCCTGCTTCTGCATAAATTTTCACCCACTCATTTTAGGATTCATCAGTGGATCTTGATTGCAGCAATTACTATGGTGCCCTAACAATAATTTTCGATTTCCCTCATTCCTTGTAATTTATTAATTGGAAGTTTTCTGTAAGAAAAAGCTGTCTCTTCACTCCCATTTACTTAATTCCATATTTGTATGAGTATGGACTCACAGGCATTATTTTATTCTTTGGATTTTAATCCAATATTATCATCACCACTTATTTTACTGCTTAAATTCCAGCTTTGGCCATGCTTTCAGGTTGGCTCCTGTGTCCTTTCAACATGCCTCCATTAAAAAAAAATGTTTATTTATTTAACATTTGCTTATTTTCTGGCACGAGAAGATGTTCCAGGCTGATCTTGTATTTTCCCTGCCACTATCTCTTTTCCAAGGGAGCTCTAGCAGAGCAATCTTCTTTCTAAAACTGTAAATCTGATTGCGTCCTTCCTGCTTCAAATCTTCCCATGACCTCCTACTGCTTTGGGGACAGATGAAAGCCCTCAACATGGCCCTGGAAGCCCTGCCCTGGGCTGGCCACAGAGCAACATTCTTCTGAAAAGCTGTCCTGGACTGACGTGGCGGCCCATGTTGATCTCTCTTCTTCAAGTGCCTCCTGCAGGATCAGTATTTCAAACTGTAATGCGCCCTGTTCTCTAGTACTCCCTGAGAGAAGCAACTTCCATGCTGTTAGAAGGGGAGCTCCCTGAGGAGGGCCCTGCTTATATTTCCTTTTTCCCCCCCTGCTTCCTGCCAGGGCACTGCTCCTGCCAATGAGGTCCTGAACCTGGTGATCTCCTTTCATTCCAGACAGAAAAAGACCAGAAAGACAGGACAGGTGAGAAGGTACAGTGGACTCATCAGGTTCCCTTAAAGATCCCCAGTGACGGCCCCCAACCCAAGTGGCTCTGAAGGTCCATATGACAAGCCACACTGAGAAGTGAGCAAGGACATTTTCAGATTTGTCCCGAACATTGATATGACCTTTTCCAAGCTCTCAACCTTCTCCCAGATCTCAGTGATGCCCTCTGGCAAAGGGACTAATCTATTCATTCTGCAAATATTCTGGACAGATCACTCAGTGGGATGTACAGTGCTGGGTATTGGGAGGCAATTTAGAGATGGGTCAGTTCTTTTCAGACTTCTTGGAGCTTTCAGACTAGTAGGGGATGTAAGACATGTAGGTAAATAGCTGTACTGTGAAGGAGGTTCCACAAGAGAAGTCTTTCGAGAACTTTAAAAATCAGGAGAGAAATATTAAGCTGGAACAGTTTTTCAGAATTTGAGCATCTAGGGAACTCAGCCTTTATAGACAGATAGGGTTTAGCTACAAGGAAAAGGGAAGGGGGTCATTCCAGGCAGCAGGAGGCAGAAGTCTCTGGGTGTGTATGGAAACAGAATGACTCAGTGCAGCTGGACTGAAGGGCATTTGAAGGTGAGTGTTTCTTGGTCCCCTGGCCCAGGCTAGTTACCAACTCATCTCCTATCCCCTGACCGAACAGGAGAGTCAGCATCTTTTCAACATCCTGGGTGTAACCGGAGACATATGCTGGGTCCCACAGGAGGAACAGAGGCAGAGAGGCTCCTGGAGACAATACCAGAGCTGACAACTGGAACTTCAGCTATCTGCTCTCCGATCCAAGAGAAAAAGGGCCTGGGAGGCTGCACAGCCTATTGGCTCTCAGGCTGCACCTGCAGGCCCCAAGGAGCTGGGCATATACTCAGCCAGCCCCCCATGCTCAGTCCCTAGTGCTCACTCCCCCAGGCTTCATATCCTGGCCCCTTTCTTCAAAGGGAACGGGCTCTGGCCAACCAAGTGTCTTCCTGTCCAGGCAGCTTTAGTGTTGACTCAGTGGGTGCCCTTTGGCCAGAGCCCATAGGTGACCTCTTAAGCTGCCAGCTCTGCTCTGGGAGGAGAAAGTAGCTCTGGTTCACCCACAATTCCGACTAGGCTCTGCTCATTTGTGCCCATAAATGGGAGTCAGGCTTCCTTGATTCCAGTCTGGCTCAGCCATACTGCATTCCCCTAGGTGAAGCCTAGAAACCCCTGGCTCAGTTTTCTTATCTGTCAAATGGGGTGAGCTCTCTCTCTGACTCCTCTCTTCCCAGAGGGCATAGAAGGATGAGATCACATCTGGAAATGGACTGCATCTGAGAAGAGAGGTCCCCTTGTGTGGGGTGGGGGACGTGGGGGTGAGGAGCCCGGCAGGGCCTTTAGGGAGAAGCCCTTGGATTTGATGCTGCCTTCCTCCTATGGGCCCCACAGTCTTCCCAGGAAAGCAAGGGGGGTAGAGAGGAAGGGACAGCAAAGCCAAGAGCTTTAGCCTTCTTCTAGCCCCGGGGACAGGAAGTGAGGTGCCGTCTACAGAGGAAGTGAGAAGCAAACACCCCCCAACTTCCCTTCAGCCTGCAGTGGAAAGGAAGGCTCTAGCTTCAGGAGCCCACAGGCCCAGAGCTGGGGAAACAGAAGGCAATGGGGTGGAGGCAGGGGAGTAGGCATTTTCAGCACCATCTGGCAGAGAAGGGGGCCTCTTGTCTTGGACACAGTACAACTCAAGGGGTCCAAGACATCCCACAGACTGGGGTAGTGGGGAGAAGAGACAACACTGAAGTCAAGTTGAGAAACCCAGCTTTCCAGGTCACGTGGTACCATTTCTGCAGCCCTGGCCCCAGACTCCTGCCCCAGCTCTGTGCTGTGTCATGTGCCTGCCCCTAACACACGCACATCCCTCACACACCAAGGTGGGTAGGGCCTCTGATTACCTGGTCTCATGGTACTTGTCCTTTTTTTGCAGCCTCCATCACAGCTGTAACTTTATAATTGTTTAATTATTTGATTAACATGGACTTCTGGGATCACCACTGTACCCCCAGAGTCTGGCACCACACCTAGTACTTAGTAACAGCTAGCCATAGCTTGAGAATTCCTTGGTTTTGGCATCCGAATGAAGTTTGGTATATGAAGGTAAATGAACCCTGCTCCTGGCCTGGGGTCGACTGGGGGACCCTGAGGTGGGTGGTGAAGGTCAGAAACCAGAGTCCCGACATGGTGGCAGAAGAAATCTCTGTACACGCAGATACTGCCAACTGGTGACAGATGAAGACAGTACATTCTATATGCTATCTTTTGGGCAAGGGGTGGGAAAAGAATATATACTTGTGTTTATTTTTGTATTAAAAAACAAGGGATATGTAAGAAATTAATAAATGATTATCTATGGAGGGAGAAGGGGTGGAGGGGGGAGTGAGATTTCTCAGTGTATGCCTTTTTGTATCATTTTGATCTTTGGACTATGTAAAAAAAAAAATCTAGTGAAAAAATAAAAGAATATAAAACAAAAAAAACATGTTAGAAGGAATAACCACTTGACCAGGTGATTTCTAAAGCCCCTCCCAGATGGGGCCATCTACTCTCTTCTTCCCACATTAGGAAGTAAGGACCAGGCCCCAGGACAAGGGAGGGGTGAAGAGGTCTAGACAGATGAGTGTGGGGTCTGGCCAAGGAACACCAGTGTCTTCACTTTCTTTCTTCCCAGCAATCTCTCCCCGATCTAGGGGAGAGGCCCCCCAGCCCCCGCTGTGGTGGGCATTGGTAGCAACAAACTATTCAGAAGTTAGGGGACTTCCCTGGTGGCACAGTGGTTAAGAACCCGCCTGCCAATGCAGGGGACACGGGTTCGATCCCTGGTCTGGGAAGATCCCACGTGCCACGGAGCAACTAAGCCCATGCACCACAACTACTGAGCCTGCACTCTAGAGCCCGCAAGCCACAACTACTGAGCCCACGTGCCACAACTACTGAAAAAAAACATGTTAGAAGGAATAACCACTTGACCAGGTGATTTCTAAAGCCCCTCCCAGATGGGGCCATCTACTCTCTTCTTCCCACATTAGGAAGTAAGGACCAGGCCCCAGGACAAGGGAGGGGTGAAGAGGTCTAGACAGATGAGTGTGGGGTCTGGCCAAGGAACACCAGTGTCTTCACTTTCTTTCTTCCCAGCAATCTCTCCCCGATCTAGGGGAGAGGCCCCCCAGCCCCCGCTGTGGTGGGCATTGGTAGCAACAAACTATTCAGAAGTTAGGGGACTTCCCTGGTGGCACAGTGGTTAAGAACCCGCCTGCCAATGCAGGGGACACGGGTTCGATCCCTGGTCTGGGAAGATCCCACGTGCCACGGAGCAACTAAGCCCATGCACCACAACTACTGAGCCTGCACTCTAGAGCCCGCAAGCCACAACTACTGAGCCCACGTGCCACAACTACTGAAGCCTGCGCGCCTAGAGCCTCTGCTCCGCAACAAGAGAAGCCACCGCAATGAGAAGCCCGTGCACCGCAATGAAGAGTGGCCCCCAGTCGCTACAACTAGAGAAAGCCCGCGTGCAGCAACGAAGACCAGTGCAGCCAAAAAAATAAAATAAATAAATCTAAAAAAAAAAAAAAGTTAGGGCTACTTCCGCCTGGGTAAGAGGTGGGTTCATTCTTACCCCTGGGAAGGGGGTAAGGTCTGGCCAAGGGCAGAGGCAGAGGTGGGAGCTTGGGCAAGGGGAAGGTTTGGGACAGGTAGGGGTAAGGTAGGGTAAAGGACTCCTGAAGTGCCTGGGGCTTCCGCGGGCAGGTTCTGGGGGTGTCTCAACAGATCCTCACACAAAAGGGCCAATTACAGCCCTCATATCAAGCCAGCTGGGAGTGAAATGAATCAGCCCCTGGAAAAGCAGCTGCTGAGAACCCCAGGGCCACACCCCAGGAATTCCAGGGCCTCTCACATTCCCCTCCGGGAACGACCTCATCATTCTCCTACCCAGAGGGTCTTCAGGGAAGGACAGTTTCAAGCCCTGCATTATAGTGAGAACTGCAGACCAACACCCCAAGCAGCACTCACCACTCAAGTCTTGCAGGCAACAGCATGAGCAGCAGAATGAAGCATCTCTCCTTGTAAAATACCTATACTTTTTTTTTTTTAAAGCTTAGCAAGTCCTGGAGAACTCCCAGAGCTTAAGGACCAGCATAAGGTTCAGGGAGCTGTGCCTGACTGGGCTCTTCTCAGCAGCTGCTGGATTTTTAGAAATCAGGAATAGCAGCAATGATAATTCACCTTAATAACAACCTGGCCTCCTCAGGCCTCTTTCATCTGTGTAACTCCCAGAGTAGGGAAAATGTTAATTATCAAGCAGGTGCCACACCCCAGTGATGATGTCTTATTAATCCATCAGCACAGACTGGGAAACTGAGGCCCAGGGAGAAAGACCTGGCTCACATGGAGCTAAGGATATAGGTGCCGAGGGCCACTGGGCAGTGAACTAGAGGTGCTAGCTCCATATCTGTTGTGCTTTGGGAAGGTGCTGAAGACAAGGGCACTTCTTTCAGAGTCAGCCAGACCTGGGTTTGGGGTGAAGGTGAGGAAGACCCCAAATATGTGCCCCAAGCCCCCTCCCCAGGCTGCCAGGGCCTGGTGGAAGCCTTGGCAGGGAGTCCAGGGTTCTGATCTTGAGCCAAAACACTACTCTCCCAAAGCACTGTAAAGCAGGCCAACAGCTGCTTTGAGCATCTCCGCCATCTCTGCAACATGCACAGGCACTACAGGCTAAGTGAGGGCTCAGCTCTCCAAATAGCCCCATGTGACAGGCGCAGTCCATGAAGTGGGAGCAGGAGGCACCTGGCAGCCAGGTGGGTAGATCAGATCAAATCATGTCAAGTGGGGAGATTGCTTCTTTGGGACACAAGCCCATCTCGGCAGCCCCCACCCACCTTTGGCACTGACCTTAAGATAATGAGATCTTTTCTACAGCAAGGCCTGCCTAGTCGGTCACTGCTTTAGAAACCAGCAGAGGAGGCGCAGCTGGTCTGTGCCTCCTCCAGGACAGGAGGGGAGGGTGGTCACAGAAGACCAAAGATCTTTTCCCACTGTGGCCGTGGAGGCAAGCAGCACACACTTGAATGTGGATGAAGTGTAAAGATGGAGGCACTGCTTGTGCAGATCCATCTGCAGCCTACTACGCGCTTGGTACTGTGAGAGATGCTGGGAACAGACACAATCTCAGCTCTGGGGAACCATAAGTACCAAGCCAGGGAGCAACCAAAGACCTTGTCTTCCAACCCTCCAGGGTAGGGCCTGGGGAAAAATATTAAGGGTGTTATTCTAAGGGATTTGAAGTTGTTTTTCTTCAGCACGTTAAGAGAGCTGACCAGAGCCCATGGGGGACCCTGAGATAACACTCTGACCCCTAAGGGCTTAGCTCTCCACAATATCAGGTTCAAGAACTGCCCTCTCTGCCTTAAATCTGGCCAGGCCCCCTCATGCACAAGAAATTAAGGCAGAATGGTACAATGTAAAACACTAGACCAGAGTCAGGAGCCCTGCCTCTGACACTCATCATTGTACAAATCACTTCCCCCTCTAGACTTCAGTGTACTCCCCACTTTTTCAGTTCCCCATTTTTAACGTGAGGGCATTGGACTAGACTGTCTCTAGAATTCCTTCCAGCCTGTGACTCTATGTTGTTTTGACGTAGTGGCAGATCCCAGATTGATTTACATAAATTTGCATGTTCAATCAGAAATCCCAAACTCCAAGTATAGAAAATCCAATCAGTCCATTAGTGCAGCCAGACTGGGGCTGGAGGAGTCTGCCAGGTTTGGGTGAGGATTGTCAAAGCAGACAGTGGTAGTGGTGGTGAATTAGGGGAGGAGCTGGGGAAGCAGAGGCAGAAGCAGCATTTGTTCTGAGAGACGTGCTTCTGGTGACCCAAGGCTGAAGGGGCCAGGGACCCCTCTTTCGCTATCAGGCAAGAGTCCTTTCTCCTCCTGCTTCTAACAGGGCCTCTGGCTGGCTGGCCTCAGAGCCACACCCCAAGAGGAAACGGCAGCCTCTGCCTAGCAACAGCCACATCCTTCACTCTGACAGGGACTCCACTGTTAACCACTTTCTGGGAAACTGACCTTCCTGGGAGCTTCCATTCTCCACCCCAGGGGTTTCTAGCAGTGAGGAAGGTTTCCTTGGGCTCTAACCTAAATACCTCCGGCTGTAGCTTCACTCTCATGGGCAGCAGGGCCCAGGGAAGAGGGCTCCTGGGAAGCTAGCAGAGGGAAAAGCAATTCAGGAGAATGTGCTCCACATCCAACAGATCCCACGGCCTTTGAAACCACCACCTCTCCTTTGACATCTCCCTCAGCACCTGGGAGACCAAGGATAAAAACAAACAAGGAGAACGTGAAGGCCTTTGGTTCTTGGGCTAGAGAGCAAGTATTAACCTGGAGAGTCTGACTCCTGAGAAAGCTCTACCCCCCAGGAGGGAGGGAGTCTGGGAAAGGTGGGGTTGCGGCAGCCTCTCCCTGCTGCTGCCTGGCTGGCGTGGCAGGGTCTGGGAGGCTGGCTGGGTGAGGGCAGCAGGGAAGATTCCTTACGCCTCTTGCCTGGGAGCTGGGGGTGTGAGTACAGAGGTGAGGTGAGTAGGGCCAGTGGGTGGGATGGGCAACAGCAGCGGGGCTCTCCTTGTCCTCTTCCCATAACAGGGTAGATGAGTGTGCTGTACTCCCTGGCCCAGATCCCAAAACAAGTCCCAACAGCTGAGATGCAAACTGTCTCCTGGGAATCTGCTTCCCGTGGCCCTTGGCTGCCTCCTCCTCTCTCAACCCCTCCCCAAAGGCACAGCTCAAAGACTGGCCTGCCAGGATGTCTCACCAGAGGCCTTGATGGGTGGGCCAAATCCCAGCCAGCAGGAGTTCATACTCCAAGGCACCAGGGGTGAGCGGCACAGTGGCTATTCTTAGGCAGGATAAGGGAGTCTGCACCCCTCCACCCAAGGTCCTATTCCTAAGCAACTTACCTCTTCAAACTTAGCCACCCTGGTGGAGGACCTTACTCCCCTCCAATTTCACTCATCAGTGGAGCCACACAATGTCAAAAAGTGGAAAGGAATAGTAGAGCTTTCTAATCCAACTGCTGAATTTTACAGATGGTGGAAAAGAGCACCAGAGAGGCAAACTACCTTGGCTAAGGTCACACAGCAACCTATGAAGAGCAGGGACCAGAGCTTCTGACTCCCAGTCCACACTGATAACAGCTTGGTCCTCATACACACTGGTTTCCACTTGCCTATTGTAGAAGGGCCTTCTTCCCTGCAGCCCAGGCCATCTGCCTCTCCAGGTTCTCACTCTCTTCCAAAGGCCTGAGCTGGAGAGAGATGCTGGAGGGCTCACACCACCTCATGAACAGACCACAGACTGAAAACAAAGTTGAACCAAGTGGAGATATCTCCCTAGACAGGGATGCAAGTGTTTCTCTGAGGTAAGAAACCCACTAACCCCACGTTGTTCTTAGAAAGACAGACACCCAATAAATATGAGCAGTGAATTTTGTGTCTCCGTTCTTGAAAGACAAGGAGTCTCTAAGTCAGCTGGCATATCTTGCAAGAGGGTCTGCAACAAGGCAACTGGGCTAGGTTCACTTTCCCCAAAGTACTGCCCACAGAACCATTAGACACTGACCCTTAGCTACTGTCCTCCAGGACCACACCTGTCCCAGGCATTTGTTTCCACCACTATCTCTGGCAGACAACTGTGCTTAAGCAGGAGGACCTGTGGGGGAGGGAGAGCAGTGGTAGGGAGGGCATAGAAGCACTGCCTTTACAGCCACACAACCGGGCAGCCTAAGACCCCTGGCTACTCAGGAAGGCAGGCATTTAAGAAGTAGCAGCTGGACAGGCTGGTGGATAGAGCTGAGACACCTGGAAAACCAGGCCTGTGGGAGGTAAGGGTCCTCTGTGCCCTTGGGTCAGTGCCAGGGCTAGAGAGACCACGGGGGCTGGGGTTCAGACAGCCGCTTTCCTAGTCGGCCTAGGCCAGTGGAGTGTCGGGCACAGATAAATTCTCTGCATTCTTCTGGCACCGCAGCCAGGACCCAGAGAGCCTTTCCTGCAAGAGCTGTTCTGGCTTCACTCCCTGCCCAGCCCTTCTCCCTTCCTCAGCCTCTCTTTAGTGTTCAGCCCGCCCGGCTACCCTTCTCCTTCCCGCAGTCCCTCAGAGCCACTGAAGGGTCGTTCCGGGAGACCCCGATCTCTCCGCCTCTCCCACACCCTACCGCCCCAGGCCACGGAGACAGCAAGGAGTGCGAAGAGAAGCCCGAGGCTCGTCTCCGCGCCTGCGCTTTGGGGAGAGCCTCCCCCGCGCAACAACCCGGCACCGCTAAGCGGCACCCGTACGATGGGATGCGGGTGGGGTGGGGTGTGCAGCTGGGGCAAGGTCAGTGCTTTCAAAGGGGGCGGTAGACCGGCCCCCGGAACATCCCCCTCTCCGGAAAGTTTCCCTTCCGGGGCCACGGAGTGTGCGCGAGGATGGCGCGAAGGGCGGGAGGGGGTGGGGTGGGGGTGGACAGAGTCGCGGCCGGACCCCTCGGCGTGAGTGAGGCGGGAGGGAGGGGAGGCCAGCGAGGTCCGGCAGGAAGCCGTGCCGTCCTCTCCGACCCAAGGCTGCCACGAGAGCCCTACCCTCCATATCTCTCACCCCTAGCCCGGGCTTACAGACCCCCCCACTCGCCTCCCTTTAAATCGCAAGTGGGCCCAGAACTCACCGAAATCAGGTGTTGAGCTGGGCCAGGGCAGGCCGGATCCGCCAGGTCCATGGCCGCGGCTCGGGGGAGGGGGGCAGAGAAAAAGGGGGGCGCTGGGGCCGCCTCTTGATGTCAAGGCTTTAAAGGGGCCAGTGAGCCCCGCCCCTCGCTCAGACCCCGCCTCCCCCTCCCGCGCAGCCAATCCACGTTCACCCTGGATGCGCGCCCCTCCCAGCCCCCTCCAGATGTTCCCAGGACGAGAGCTAGGTCCGCCCGGCCCGAGCGCGCCGCTTCCGCCCTGGAGGAAAGGACCTCCCCTCCCCCCTATAGCGAAACAGACTTCCCAGACCTGGCCGGGTCGGGCCCGGTAAACCTCCCCAGTGCCGGTGTAGGAGAAGCCGGGCTGGGCCGAGCGGGGGTGGAATGGGGGCATCTATAGAAGAGAAAACTAAGTAGGTGCACGCGGACCCGTGGGCATGCGCGTCTGCTTCTGTAGGGCTGGGCGTGCACGTGTATATGTGATTGTGAGCGTCGGTGTTTTTAATTTGCCTTCCTGCATACGTGTTGGGTGTAAATCTAAGGGAAGAGGCTTGAGTGACTGCTTGGCTTTAAATGCTCCCATCTCCCTTTTCTTCCTCCCAGATCGGGTCCTTCCAGCAATATGGAAACCTGGGCGCTGGAAACAGGCTCTGCGCCTCTCAGAGCAGTGCTGGCCTTTTCCTCACTGGTTGAGGAGGAGGAAAGGCTGACCAGAAAAAGGATACAATCTTGCTCTCAGCCACTTGCTGTCTCAGTGGGGGCGAGTTCCTTCCCTGCTGAACTAACTGCGTGCTTGAAGGAGGAAAGGCAAACAGCCCACCTAGGCCCCAGCAGGGCCTCAGAGCTCCCTTCGATATCATTCTCATTGGTCCTTGGTTAAACAATTATTTGCCCTTGTCTGGATACCATATAATCTTCACAATCTGGCCCCTTAGTGCAGGTTCTGAAGGGGGTTCTGCGGAGAAATACAAAGGGATCCCTAGCCACAGGCTCTGCCCATTTTATTAAAATTGCTTCTATTGCGGGTATACACAGGATGTATTAATGCACCATATTATCCAATAAATGAACATAAAAGCTCAGGGAACATAGAGTGCTCAAATTGGCTAGAATTGGCCAAGAGTGCCTCTCTGAAGGAGGCTCCTTAATTTAAAATGGGATTTGAAGGGCAGAGAGAACTTGAATAGGATCCAGGTGAAGTAAGGACACAAGGAGATTCACGTAGGAAAGAGCAGATTATCTGCATAGGACAGTGAGCAGATAACGTTGGTAGGGTGGGAAGTGGGAGAAGTTAATGGAGGAAGTTTTGTATGGAGGAGATCAGAATGAGGATATGGATTTGACAGGACAGGTGATTTTAAAAAGTCATTTTGGATTCTTGAGTATAGAGGTAGCTTGATGAAAAGAGTGCCTGAGGGGCTTCCCTGGTGGCGCAGTGGTTGAGAATCTGCCTGCCAATGCAGGGGACACGGGTTCGAGCCCTGCTCTGGGAAGATCCCACATGCCGCGGAGCAGCTAGGCCCGTGAGCCACAACTACTGAGCCTGTGCATCTGGAGCTTGTGCTCCGCCACAAGAGAGGCCGCGACAGTGAGAGGCCCGCGCACCGTGATGAAGAGTGGCCCCCGCTCGCCACCACTAGAGAAAGCCCTTGCACAGAAACGAAGACCAACGCAGCCAAAAATAAATAAATAAATAAAATTTTTTTTTAAGAAAAAAGGCAGATTTTTGCTTTAAAAATAAATAAATAGGGCTTCTCTGGTGGCGCAGTGGGTGGGAGTCCACCTGCCGATGCAGGGGACACGGGTTCGTGCCCCGGTCCGGGAGGATC
>NW_021145793.1:0-6262 GCF_002837175.3 Physeter macrocephalus | reverse complement strand
AAAAAAAAAAAATAAATAAAAATAAATAAATGACCAAAGAAAAAAATTAAAAAAAAAAAAAAAAAAAGAGTGCCTGAGGATAGTGATTATTGGAGCCTAGAAGATTTCGTGGAGGTTACTCCCACCAGCTCTCTCACCTTTGCTTTAAAACAATTTTTAAAATGGATTTATCCTTAACATACAAGAAAATGCACAGATCTTGGGTGTTTTGTTTGGTGAATTTCAACAATAATATATACACTTATGTAACCCCCCAAACAAGATACCGAACCATCACCCCAAAGAATTCCTTCATTCCCCTGTATAGTCAATTACCCTGCACCTACCAACACCCACCCCCTGCAACTTCCTGAATTTTATCACCATGGTTTTGTCTGTTCTTGAATTTCACATAAGTGGAATCATACAGTATGTACTCTTTTGTGTCTATATTCTTTAGCTTAGTAACGTTTTTGAGATTCAGCCATGTGTAGTCTATTCTTTTATATTGCTGAGTAATAGTCCATTGTATGAATATATTGTAATTTGTTTATCCATTCTCCAATTGATGGATATTTGGGTATTTCCAGTTTGGGGCTATCATGAATAAGGCTGCTCTAAATATTCTTGTGCAAATCTTTTTGTGAATGTGTTTTCATTTTGAGAAAGCTCACCTTATTTCTTAATTATAGCTAGTGGCATCTTTGGAATCCTGCAGCACTGATTAATTCTATTCATTCAATCATCTAACATTTATTGAATAGGAATCCGTGTCCCAGTCCTGGGTTTATAACAAAAATTAGACATGATCGTTTCCTCCAAGTCCAGTAAAAGTCCACTAATCTGTTGCATTCCAAAACCATGGGGTAGAAAAACCTTAAGAGTCTGCCAGGCATTTCTAACTATTTTTGGATGTTTCCAAATAACTGAATTTTGGGAAGCAAACAAACCGTGTAGATGATTTTTTACTTTGCATTCAGATGTTCGCCCCTGTTTAATAAACACAGCTGGAACATCTGCACTTGTCAGAACAAGTACCTATTCTCCTTAATTTAAAGGCTCTTGCACACTTGAAAGTTTAGACATTCAGATTTGGGCAGATTCTCTATGCTTCACAGACCTTTATCTTCACTGACAGGAGGTGAAAGAAGTATAGCTATCATTGCTCCATGCTTTCTGTCTTTGATGAGGCCCAACACACTTTAATTACCACACTTAGTGGTATTATTCACTTATTAAAAATTACACTGAAGTTCCAATGTTGGTTTTCCACCTTGTTATACACCACTAATCATAAACTGTTCTTTACTTGAGTTATCTATGTTACAAAACAAGCTAGGCCTTTTAGGTCTCTGGTTGCTGCAAGCTGTTGGTAACAAACCAGTTTGGTGGCATGCTCTAACGGTGCAGATGGTGCTGATGAATGACTGGTAGATGGCATCTCAGAGAACCATGCCCTCACTGCTCACATCAGTACTTTGAATGGGGTCCTCTGCTTCAATACTATGTGTTCCTTCATTCAGTGTTGGAGCATCTTCATTCCTCAGTTTGGCATTGTAGCCATTTGGCTACTGTGTTACATTGGTTGATGAACTGACCCCAGTTTAGAATTCCTGACATCAGGAGATGGTCAGGTTGGTAACTGACCTCTCAAAAGATTTTAATAATCTGACTATTCTCCAGGTTGGATTGACTCTGAGGGCATTCTCTTTTTTTTTTTGGCCGCACCATGCAGCATGTGGGATCTTAGTTCCCCAACTAGGGAGTCTTAACCACTGAACCACCAGGGAAGTCCTCTGAGTGCATTCTTGATGTCTTTCCTGCTCACTACGAGGAAGAAAGGAGCTGGGAAGAGGCTCTTATTTGGTCCATTTGCTGAATAGGAATAGATCTTTCCTGGTGCTGCTTACTTCTACATAGGACAACATGTTCCTTGGGTTCTGAGAGCATTGCCAGTATGTGCTTTGAAACCTCATACCTGGTACAGATATGATGGATCTGCCTAGGTCCTTGAACCCCTTTCTCCTCATTTTCATTATTTGAAAATTCTTATTGAGTCTTTACTGTATCCCAGGCACTGTGCATATAGTATTAGCTACCTAATAAAGAATTCATGTGGGGTATGATAAGCAATAAGATTGAAAAGATAAGTAGTGGGATGATCACACTTTATCCTAAAAGCAATGCAGAGCCTTTGAATGGTATTAAGCAAGGGGGTGTCATGATTAGAACTGCATTTTTAAAAGATCGCTGTGGTTGCAGTGTAGAGAACAGATAAGAGAGAGCAAGATTGAAGTCAGGGAGACCAGACAGAAAGTTTTTGTAGTAATTGGGAAAAATGAGAAACGATGTGCTCTGGGCTAGGAAAATGATAGTGATGATGGAGAGGAGATGACTTCAAGAAATAAATAGTGTTAAAGTCAGGAGGTCTTGGGATTGGAAGTGGAGGGAAGCAGAGTGCTAAGCCAAGACCTCTGGGCCAATCACTGAAATATCAAACACCTGAAGAAGAGCAGGTTTGGGAGATGATATACTCTCTTCCAAACATGTTGACAATGAAAGGCCTGGGAGACATCCAAGTGGAAATGTCTCTCCAAGAGGTCAGAGCTTCCCAACTGTTGTGCCTCAGGAAGAGGTTACAGATGTTCTGCATGTTGATCTTCTCAACCCTCAAAGCAGCACAAGCTCCCTCCAACAGACAGCAGTCTCAGTAAGGTGGACTGCCACAAAAACACCATCATTTTCTATGCGTGCCAAGATGTGGGAAATGTTGGGAAGTACTAATATATGATGATGTTGGATAAATAATTCTGAAGCTCAGAAGAGATATCTGGACTAGAGATATCTGGACTAAGACATTTGTGAGTCATTGGAACATCAGATCATAGGTGGTAACTAAAGCCAGGGAGTATGGGACTTCCCTGTTGGCACAGTGGTTATGAATCCGCTTGCCAGTGCAGAGGACATGGGTTCGAGCCCTCGTCTGGGAAGATCCCATGTGCTGTGAAGCAACTAAGCCCGTGTGCCACAAGCACTGAGCCTGAGCTCTAGAGCCCGCGAGCCAAAACTACTGAGCCCGAGAGCCACAACTACTGAAGCCTATGCGCCTAGAGTCCGTGCTCTGCAACAAGAGAAGCCACCGCAATGAGAAGCTCGCGCACCGCAAGGAAGACCCAACGCAGCCAAAAAAAAAAAAAAAAAAAAAACCCGAGAGAGATTAAACAAATTTTCAGGTGTTATTTGCCATTATCATTTTCTGTGAATGTCTTTTTCTAATAGCTATATAAGAGTTGGTTGTATTATAATGAAATTTGCCCTTTGTCACATGTATTGCCAATAGTGTTCTTAGTTGGGAGTTTGTCATGTGAGTTTATTGGAATTTATTTTTCCTTCGCCTTAGGTAGTCAAATTTATTGATCTTTTTCTTTATGGCTTTCTTTTTGTGTGTGTTTAGGATGTACTCCAATTTTTAAAATTACCTTTTTTCTCTAGTATGCTTACGGTTTTCTTTTTACTTTAAATATTCCATCCAGCAGAGACATGGATGGACCTAGAGACTGTCATACAGAGTGAAGTAAGTCAGAAAGAGAAAAACAAATACCGTATAATATCACTTATATGTGGAATCTAGAAAAATGATACAGATGAACTTATATGCAAAGCAGAAATCAAGACACAGATGTAGAGAATGGACATATGGCTTACCGGTAGGGGGAAGGGGGTGGGATGAATTGGGAAATTGGGATTGACATATATACACTACTATATATAAAATAGATAACTGGACTTCCCTGGTGGTCCAGTGGGTAAGACTCCGCACTCCCAATGCAAGGGGCCTGGGGTTCAATCCCTGGTCGGGGAACTAGATCCTGCATGCCGCAACTAAGACCTGGCGCAGCCTAAATAAATCATTTTTTTTTTTTTTTTTTTAAAAAGCACAAATGCCTTAACGGGAAGGGTTTCTCTTTAAAAAATAAATAAATAAATAAAATAGATAATAAATGAGAACCTAACTGTATAGCACAGGGAACTCTACTCAATGCTCTGTGGTGACCTAAATAGGAAGGAAATCCAAAAAAGATGGGATATATGTATATGTATAGCCGACTCACTTTGCTGTATAGCAGAAACTAACACAACACTGTAAAGCAACTATACTCTAATAAAAATTAATTTTAAAATATTTAAAATAATAAATATTCCATCCAGAATCTATTTAAATGGCAAAGACCACTGTTATTTCTCACTGCTGCTCAGAATGACAGCTCCATTCTAGACCAGCCAGTCCTTTCTGTTTTCAATGTATAAAACACACATTCCTGTGTACCTCTGCAGAGAGGTTCCTCTCTACATGGCTCATAGGGCATGCTCCTGTCCCTCTTGTTATCATTGCAAAAGCTATACAGCTGTCCCTTGGAAGCCATAGGCAATTGGTTCCAAGACCCCAATTGATACCAAAATCCATGGATGCTCAAGTCCCTCATATAAAATGTACTATTTGCATATAACCTATGCACATCCTCCCTTATACTTTAAATCATCTCTAGATTACATATAATAACTAATATAATGTAAATGCTACAAAAATAGTTTTTAAGTACAATGTAAATGCTATGCCGGTGGTGCACAGCAAATTCAAGTTTTGCTTTTTGGAACTTTCTGGAATTTTTTTCCCCAAATATTTTTGATCCATGGTTGGTTAAATCTGTGGATGTGGAACCTGCAGATATGACTTTCAGGGACAGCTCAAATCCCATACGCTCCAGATATTCTTCCATGCCCATTGTAGTCCACAAAGATTTTTCCTTTTCTGAAGCTCACATGATCACATGCTACCATGTATGAGCCTCTCCTTTTCTCCTCAACTTTAACATAGTTGCTAAAAGAATCAAATCTAACCTTTAGAAGTCCCGGTTTGTTTAACTGATTTTTCTTTACCCTCCACAGCAGCTAAAAGCATGCTGGGTATATGGAAGGAACTTGATAAATTACTTTTTGATTTGCCATAAATGTGTAGCATTAGCCACATGTGGCTAATAAGCATCTGAAATGTGGCTAGTCCAGATTGAGATGAGCTGTAAGTATAAAATACACACTAGATTTTGAAGATGGTATTAAAAATATACTACATCTCATTAATAATTTTTATATTGACTGCATGTTGAAATGCTAATTTTTTAATATACTGGATTACATACCTATATATTTAAAGTATATCCAGGACCATTCTTCATTCTTGTCCCTCAGTAAGTCTCTTGTCATATTTGGTGTTGGTTCCTAAATTAGGCTGTTTTGAGGATAGATAACGATGATCTTTTCTTGAAGCCAAAAATATTCTTACCATCTCCAAGGGCTCTCCTAGGCCATCACACAATCATTACCTTCTTGGTACCGAGACTTCATCGTTATAAGCACTATTTACACATCTTTTTTGAAACTAACAGCTACGGACTTCAAATACAACAGTTCCTCCCAACATGTCAGGTAACTGCTCAGCCAATAGAAATGTTGGAGGGAAGAGGTCAGGTTCAGATGCTGAAGGATCTACCGAAGCTTTTACTGATCGAAGATTCCTCAGTTACCCATGTAGATGGAGCCCCAGCCTATTCCTTTGGTCACTGTGGCTGTTTTCTGCCATCAGGAGTTATTTGGGACCGGTGCTGCTTGGCTTGTAGCCTACTCTCATTGTAGTCAGAGGCCCTGTGTTAGGTTCCTGTTCCTGCTGTAACAAATCATCACAAACTTAGCGGTTTAAAACAACACAAATTTATTCTCTTACGGATCAGAAGTCTAAAATCAAGGTATTGGCAGGGCTGCATTCCTTCTGGAGGCTTCTGGAGAGAATCCATTTCCTTGCCTTTTCTAACTGCATTTCTTGGCTTGTAGCCCTTACTTACACTACTCCAACCTCTTGCTTCTGTCATGACATCTACTGTGGTCAAATCTCCCTTTGCCTTCCTCTTCTAAGGACACTTATGATTACATTTAGGGCCAACTCTGATAATCCAGATTAATCTCTTGATCTCAAAATCCTTAATCCTTAATCAAGATCCTTAATCTACACAACTGTACACATCTACAAAGTCCGTTTTGCTATCTAAGGTAGCGTTCACAGGTTCCAGGGATTAGGATGTGGACATTTTGGAGGACCAGTATTCAGCCTGCCACAGAACTATATATATTTCTTTGCACTGCCTTGGTGAAGGGAGAGAGCACCAGCAGGGTCACAAGGTTTCAAAAATGTTCTTAAATTAAGATCTACAGAGAAGTAGGTAAATTCACG
>NW_021145792.1:15945-51642 GCF_002837175.3 Physeter macrocephalus | reverse complement strand
TCCAAAGCCATTGCTTGCACCGTGTCTCTGTGTCACATTATGGTAATTCTAACAATATTTCAGACTTTCATTATGATTGTTTGTTGTGGGAATCTGTGATCAGCAATCCTTGATGTGACTGTTGCAAAAGGATTACAGGGCTTCCCTGGTGGCACAGTGGTTAAGAATCCTCCTGCCAGTGCAGGGGACTACGGGTTCAAGCCCTGGTCCAGGAAGATCCCACATGCCGCAGAGCAACTAAGCCCGTGAGCCACAACTACTGAAGCCTAAAAAAAAAAAAAAAAAAAAAGAAGAAGAAAAAAAAATGGATTACAACTCCCTGAAGGCCTAGATGCTGGTGAGCATTTTTTAGGAATAAAGTATTTTTTAGTTAAGGTATGCATGCTCATGGGTTTTTTCTTTTCTTTTTCAATTTTTTTTTTTTTTTTTTTGCGGTACGCGGGCCTCTCACTGCCGTGGCCTCTCCCGTTGCAGAGCCCTGGCTCCAGACGCACAGGCCCAGCGGCCATGGCTCACGGGCCCAGCCGCTCCGAGGCCTGCGGGATCCTCCCGGACCGGGGCACGAACCTGCATCCCCCGTATCGGCAGGCGGACTCTCAACCACTGCACCACCAGGGAAGCCCTTTTTCAGTTTTTAATATTTTAATTTTTTGGCTGTGCCGTGTGGCTTGCGGGATCTTAGTTCCCCAACCAGAGGGTGAACTCGTGTCCCCTGCAGTGGAAGCGCAGAGTCCTAACCACCAGGGAATTCCCTACGTTGTTTTATTAGATGTGATACTTTTACACACTTATTGGGCTACGGTACAGTATAAACATGACTTTTACATGCACTGGAAACCAAAAACTTCGCATGACTCACTTTATCGCAACACTCACTTTATTGCGACGGGCTGCAGGTGAACCCGCAGTATCTCCGAGGTCTGCTTGCACAGTGTTATCATCTGTGGTGTCTTCGGACCTTATTCCTCTTGCTGAAAATATGTGCCCTTCGACTGGCCTCTGAGGGAGGTTTAACATCACAAATGGCTCTTCGGATTCATTTTCTTATAATCACCTGACATCCCCAAACTCTCTGGAAAATTCCAGCTTTGAATAAACTCAACTGTGGCATCTAAAGGGCAGGACCTTCGCTCACAGAGCTGGCTCCTGCCCGGCTCTCCTGCCTCTTCGGGCTGCAGGAGGCCCTGGGAGAAAGCACCCACCCTCATATCCGGGTCAGGGGATGTGCCGGCCCCTCGGGGAGACCCTGGCCTGGTTGGACAGCCTGCACATGTCAGTCACCTCTCCCTTCTGCCCCCAGTTCTGGAAATTCTCCAGCTGTGCCAACAGCAGAGGCCAAGGGCCTGGGCGGGGGCCAAGCCAGGAGGGCTGCCTGACGCGCTCCCAGTGGTGCTGCCCCGAGGGCCAGGCTGTGGCCCCGCGGGGCGTGTGTCTCCCCATTTTGGTGATCTCTCCATTTGTTCCATGTGTCCGTCCCTCATCCCATGTCCGCAGGGTTACTTCTGCACTACGATTGATATCTCACTTCAACTTTTCTGTAGCCTGGGGTCCTAATGCCCGCAAGACGTGGCTGCCGTTACCACTGCCCTGAAAGCCCACTGAGATTAGGTCGCGGCGTGGCTAACGGAATTATGAGTTTTTAACGAAAGTTGTCCACCCATAGTTCTTGGTTCTGGTGGGTCTTAGACAGTTACTGACATGGTTACAGAACAGGAAGTAAGATGCTCCCTGGCCGTGTGCGTTGCTCTCGCGCTGACGTGTTTCTGACAAAGGAGGATGCAGTGTGTCCAGTCATTTACTTCTTGGCAAAGCAGGGTTCTTCTTTTACAACGAGCCACGGGGCTGCGCCTGTGTCCTCTGAGCACCTGACCAGGAAGATGCCCCCAGCCGCTGCGCTGGGCGTTGCGGGTCCCAGAGGTGGTGCCGAGGGTGACAGAGGCCTCCGCGGCATCCGCCTGACAGCTCACCCCCTCCAGCCACCCGGTCCTTGCTCTCTCCTGAAGCCACACCTCTTGTCCCTCCAGCGCTGACCCGCTTGCCGCCAAGCTGCACAGCATCCTCACGGATGAGGCTTTTGAGTTTTACTGTAGCCAGTGCCACAAACAAATCAACCGCCTTGAGGATCTTTCTGCTCGCCTGAACGATCTTGAAAAGAATAGGTAACCTGTGCGGTGCCTGGCCTGCTCTCTGTCCCGGGGGAGGCAGAATCCACCTGCCCGCAGCCGCCCCCACTACCCTGGCCCAGGTGCCACTCCCTTTGCCCGGCCCACTCCGGGGGCTTCCTCCAGAGGCCGGGCAGGCGTGCGGACAGCAGACTCTTCTCCGGCCCCTGCCCTGCATGTGCTGTTCCTGGTCTGGTGCCCCGTGTGCATGCCGCGGTCCAGTCCCCTGCCTCTGCCCTGCCTGAGGACAGCCAGCATGTGGCAGAAAGTCTGCTTTTAGAAAGATGTGCTTTCTCTGTTTTACTAAAAGATGTTTGAAGTTGAGAGTCACAAGAAGCAGCACTGGGAAATCTAAAGTGAGAGTAGGTCTTCAGCGCAGACTTGTGAGCAGCTTTCAGGGGCGTCAGGGCAGGGGTGAGCCCTGCCCTGAGCTGGTCTCTGGGAGGCTGTGCAGCCTCCCTCAGCGGCAGGGTCACTGGTTCTCTGTCGCCGGAACGGGCCGCAGGGCCCAGCATGCCTGCTGCTCTTCGCCTCTCCCTCTCCTCATCTCCTGGTTCCCTCTCCGCCCCCTGTACCCACCCCCAGTCAGAGTCCCAGGAGGAGGCACCTGGCTCCTCACAGCCTCACAGGCTCCAGCTGCAGGAAACATTTTGGGTGGTTTGCACATGCTGACGTGTCCGTTAGGCAGATTGCTGATTAGCGTGTTGTGTGGAGGAGAGATGGGCCCTGTGCGGCACACCCCACAGCCCCAGCCCAGCGGAGGGAGTGAGGGACTGCCAGGCGCTCTCGTGCGGGCAGCAAGGAAGGGGTGGGACGTGCCGACCAGTGCTGTGGGCTCCCAGGCAACTTCCTGGAGGAAGGGGCCTTGGACTGGTGGGAGTTGCATGGAAGGTGAACCATCCTAATGGTTTTGGCATGTACGCTTCCTCCCGGGCCTGCCGTCTGCCCTTGGGGCTTGGCCTCGGCCGCTCAGTCTGCCTGGTGGGCCCTGTGACCGACAGCCGGTCGTGACCTGGTTCTGGTTCAGCCCTTCCTCCTGCACTTGTGTAGCTCAGAGCTCAGGCTGGGGTCCAGCCAGCACCTGGTCAGGTGAGGGATAGGGCCGATCAGCAGCTTCAGAGGGGAGCTGGGGGTGCCAGCAGCGCTGAGGAGAACTGGAGGTGCTCTTTGAGGGGCTTCCAGGGAGACTGGGGATCCCAGAGACCCACCAGCCTCCCTTTACCCCTCGTGTTCAGCCCAGTGCTCAGCGCTCCAGGATGGCCGCTGTGCCTGGCGGGGATGGTCATTTGTCCTTCCCGAGCGGGGACCTGCCGTCTCCGTATCTCAGCTTTCACCCTCCGAAGGTTCTTGATGTGGAAGTGATCTTTTCCCACATTGAGGACCTGCCCCAGGACGGCCACAGTCGCCTCTGCTAGGCTTTGTGGGGCAGAGAACAGAGCGGGACATGGCCGAGTACAGCCAGCAAGTCCAGGGGGTCTCACGTCCAGTTTCTGCCACCTGTTCCCTAAGGCAGGCACTAACAAGGGGGTTAATATGCCATCAGAACCCTCGTTATAATCAGTCAGGAACTTTCCCCTACACACTCACTTAAGGAGATGTGAATCTTACCCATTGGTTTCCATGGAATTGCCTTAAAATAAACGTATTTGGTCATGCTTTGTGGTTGGTGAAAGGTGATTTAGTCCAAACCATATTCAGACAGCAGCTTTGACATCTGATATAATTTCTACCCATTGAACCTCAGAACATACATATTTTCCACATACCTGGGAGCCTCTGTAAAACGGTTCATTTTGTAGAAACTGAGAAGTCTGCTTTACCCAGAGGTGCAAGTGATGCCAGCCCCTGAAGGGGGACAGTACACTGGACAGTGGTCTATCCTTTCCTGTTGCTTCAGGATGAAATTAGACTTGTGGTAAAATGTACAGCATTAGTCAGGGCCCAGTCAGAAGAGGGGACCACACAGTAACTTGAATAGGAAAGTTTAATAAAGAGAGTGACCATTGTAACGAGGGATTGGAGTAGCATGGCATTGGCTGGGAGGAGAGCTCAGGAGGAGATGGGGCGGCGGCTGTGAGGGAGGAGTGGCGGCTCACGCCCACCGGCTGCAGAGGGCGTACCCGCACCTTCTAGAACTTGCTGAAGTCCGCCCTCTGGCTGCCAGGAAAGCTGTTCGCCGGGAGGGGTCTCACCAGAGGGACTCCCACCACGGAACTGCCTGGGAGGCGTCAGGGGCAGCCGCCCAGGTGGGATTCGGGAGTGTGGGGATCAGGGCCCAAGTTCAAACCCTGGTGCTGCCCAGGCAGCAGGGGCACCTGGAAGCAGGCCCTTTCCTGGGTCCCTATCCAGCACCCTCTGCCGACGCAGCATCGCAGGGGCCAGGAGCTGGTAGGCAGGACGAGCCCGGAGCAGAGAGGCAGTGCGTTGGTAATGGGTACGGTTGCTGGTGACGGGAACAGCATGTCTCCCCAGACAGGGTTTCCTGCCCCAGCCTGAGGGGGTCACAGTAACTGACGGGGGTGTGTATATCTGGCCGTGACGCTGTTCTTGTTCTCATAGGTTGAAGCTAATAGTTTAGCAGTTAAATTGGGAAGCAAAACGAGGGGTACGGTAAGCTTGGCCCTTTTGCCACTGCAGGTGATCACGTCAGGCAGGCGACATGGGGCTGACTTTCTTGTCCTGAAACGGCAGCAGGAAAGCGTTGCGAGTCTCTGCGCAGCTGGGCTGGTAGAGGGTGAAATGTCAGTGCCAGAGTTAAAACCGACGACAGAGCTTTCCTGTACACGTGGGCCCGTGTCATGCCTTGTGTAGAGCCTCTGACAGCCGAGGCTTTGGAGGGCAGTGTGGCTCCAAAAGCACTTGGGACGTGCCGTTGGCTGATGTCTCGAACCCAGCGTGGCCACCTGTGGGTCCAGGCGCTGGGGCCAGCCCCTGAACCGAGGCCTGGTTGTGACACCATCTGAAACTTCCTTGAGGGCTGGGACCAGGTGACAGGCCCCTGAGATTGTCCCTGTGCCCCTGAATGTTTTGCTGAGCGAGGCTTTCCGTGCATGGAGCTGGCCTCGGGAGCGGGTGCTGCATGCCTGCGGACGCGCCCCCGCCCCATATCTCTTTCGCCTGAGTTTCCTGCTTCCTCTCCATCCTCCCTGTCTGTTCTCTGACACCGTTTTCCTGTTTGTTTTGATTTCTGCAGTCCATCGAAGCGGCTGTCCAGCAAGAAGGTGGCAAGGTAGGAACCCTGGGTGCCCACTGAGGTGCTCTTCTGAAATGTGTCACTGGTCACAGTGCTTTAAAAACTTGTTTAGAAAATACTATTTTCAAGGTATTTTTTAAAAAACTTCTGAAAGTTACTTCTCATGGTTTGGAATTGAAAATAGTTTGAGGGGACAGGTTGTAAAAAGAATTTCCAAAGCAGTAGATTTGGACCTGGGTTTGTGGCTGGGGTTCCGTGGTGAAAACTTTCGTTCTTCCTCCTGTTCAGTTGAGTCTTTCCCGTGTGAGGGCTGTAGGCTAACCTGGTGGGGAGGGTCAGCGGGGGCCCTGATGCCACAGCCCGGGTCTGGGTCCACCTCTTTCAAGGGCTGTGTCCTTTCCACCCCCGCTGGCTCCCCAAGGTGAGGAGGAGGTGGAGGAGCTTCTAAAGAACAAGCGTTGGTGACCATTTCTTCATTTTTCAGTTTTGGGAGCTGTCCACTGGCTTCCTGCAGTGAGAGGTAACAGCACATGCGTTCACCCCTCCTGCCAGGCCCGCTCTAGGCGTGTAAGACGCCAGCATTCTTCACAGGAAGCCATGTGATGTGTTACTGGATTTCCTTTCTAAGATGAGTTTTTGCTTCTCCTGGAGGCAGTGATTGCCTTTATGTTTTTATTTGTGTCGTCTTCTTCCTCCACTGCCTGGCCCTGCCGCTGCCTGGATGGTTCCTCCAGAGCCCTAACCCTCTCCGCCCATGCTGTGTGGGCTGCACAGCTGCGGCCCCGTGTGTCTCCCTGACCCCGGGTCCTGGTGTCTGTTTCAGGTGTTGGATCATCTCGCCCCCTGAGCCCCTTCTTCCTTTTTTTAATCTCCATTTTCTATCCAGCACGTCTTCTGGTAGCTTCTTGAGAAAAGACATGCCCAGGAAATAAATTTTTGAGCCCTTGTTGGACATTTTACTCCTGTGGTTTGGCTTGGGGTAGAATTCTAAATCAGAAGTGGTTTCCGTTTAGCCAATTTTGAAGGCATTGCTCATTATCCTCTAGTCCTGGTGCTGCTGCAGAACAGTCTAGTGCTTGCTGGTTTTTCTTTGTGACTGCTTTTCCCTTCTGGAAGCTTTTAAAAGATGTTCTCCCTGTCCCTGAAGCTCAGACATTTCAGGACGAGAGGCGTGGTTCCAGTCTGGGAGTGCCTGCCCGAGCTCTGCGGGCCTCTCTGGAGTGCGATCCGCAGAGCCCTCCACCCCACCTCCTGGTCCTGGAGCTCCTACCCCCCGGAGCTCCTGCCCCCGGAGCCCCTGACGGCGGCCTCTCTGCTGTGGCTCCCCCACCCTTCTCTGAGCTCTGTCTCTCTTGCTAGAGGTCTCCCTCTGAGTGGGGTCCTGCCTGGCTGCCGACCTTCAGGTAGTTCACAGGCTGTGGTGCAGCCAGTTTGGAGGCCTGCAGTCCTGAGTCGGGCGCCTGGTGGGGGCCGCCCCTCCCCCATCTGAGCTCCTCCCTGCTGCCCCTCAGGTGCCAGCTGCCTGGGCTCTCCTCCAGCGTCCGGCGCCCTGGACATCTCATCTCTGGCACTGTCTACTCTCCTGCTTCTGTCCCTGAGGATATAAAACACTTGTTTTTCTTTTCCTGTCATGTTAAGGGCTGAGGGTCCAGGGGAAGCAGAGGTGAATCCAAAGGCCCACCCTCCTCACTTGCTCTCTCCATCACCTGGGTCTTGGGAGCGTCCTAGTAATTCCAGACCATGCTTTGATCATAGTTTCAGCATTACTTCCCTTCTCGCTCCACCTTTTACCCAAACAGCCTGCAGCTGGTGAGACTAAAGAAGCTGACTTGCCCTCCCAGCTCCTACACCAGGCACGTGGACGGACCTGGAGCCACCAGGGCCCGGCTCCTCGGCTTTTGGCCTCTGCGGCTGCTGCTCTGAGAATTCATCTTCCTTTGCAGATACCCTTTGGTATAAAAAAGGCCAGCCTGCAGGTGTTCGTTGTTTACAAACAGGCATCGTCTGCAGTCGGTGCACACACACTCACACACCCATGCACTTTGAATCTGCTGCTCTTCTGCCCTTAGAACTGCCACCAGCCTTCCAAGGAAACTCAGAATGCTTGCTGTCATTTCACTCTTGTGGCAGCGTTTCAGCCCAGGCCTCTGACCTGGCTGTGTGCTCACCTGGGTGCAGATGGCTCTGGGATCTGTATGCCTGGGGACCCCACAGGGTGACAGCAGGTCTGGGGTAGGGTGACATTTAGGGTGCAGTCCCGTCCACCGACCAGGCTTGACCTGACTCCCTTTGGGGTGGATCAGGCATCCCCCCACCCCACCTTCCCCTGGTGGGTCTCCTGAGCCGGGATGGGCTTAAATAAACAAGCTCCTCACCCACCATGGGAGGAACCTTGGCCTTACCCTAAGGTGGCTACATGCTGTGGCCACACACCCCGACCCCAGATTCAGCCCTTGGAAAATGCCTGAACCCCTCGTCTGAGATCAGGATTGGGTGTCAGCCCCCAGGCTTTGGCCCCTCCTCAGGGTGGTCTCTGGGTCTGGGGTGGGCAGCTTCCTGCCCCAGGAGTGGCATCAGGAGTTCATGTTTAGGTCAATGTCATGGATGTTAAGAGTGATTAGATGGCAACTTGATGGCCTGTCCTCCCCTGACCCTTGGGATTCAGCGCTCTCGGGGAATTGAGTGAAATCCACAGAAATGCGCTGATAGGTACCCACCAGGGCACAGTTAGGGGTTGTGGTCTACAGGGATAAAGATGCCCTTCCTTTTTGTTCCCCTGAGAATGTTTCTGGAAAAGAAATGTAAGGAATGCGCAAGCTCAGTCAGTGCTGAAAAGGAAATAGAACTTCCTGTTTGGTAAAGAGACTGTACTTTTTTTTTGGCCATGTGGCATGGCATGCGGGATCTTAGTTCCCCAACCTGAGAACGAACCCAGGCCCGCTGCAATGGAAGCAGAGAGTCCTAACCACTGGACCACCAGGGAAGTCCTTGAGAGTGTACTTTTTAACAGTGTTTTATTGAACTGGCTCTGTGCTGTGTCCTTAGTTATGTGACAGCCTGCAGATCCCCGTTCTGTAGCATAGTGAGGGTGCCTAGCTTCCTCAGGGTCACACAGCGCTGAGGCTCCTCCCGCATGTGTCAGAGCCAAGGGCCTGTGCCCTTTTCACGCTCGGCCCCCAGAGGCCCCGAGTGTGTCTTGCCGTGGCTGCCCCAGGAGGTGTGCCTGGAAGTCAGAGATGGAGAGGGCGTGGAAGTCACGGTGTGCCCACAGGTTGTGACCTTGAACTAATGTTTCACGGATCGGGGAAGATGAGATTATTTCGTATCACCGAGAGGAGTGACGTCCTGTTTTATTGCCCAAGTTCAAAGTATCTTGGCCCAGTAGCTGGTAGGGAAGGAGGCCAGGCCCATTGGGCTCCACAGACTATGGCCTGTTCACCCAGCCCTCGGTAGTGGTGTCCTGCCCAGAGTCCCCTTCGGTGGAAACCTGCCCGCCTGCTGCTGGGTTCTGCTTTCCAGACCAGCCTGGGGGTGTTCATGTGTACAGGCCTGGCCGCGAAGTTGTCCCCCTTCTTTGCTCTCCTTGCTCTGTTGAAGGACCTTCTCTGGACAGGGCTGTCATTTATTCTCCCCAGGCACCTGCATCAGTCAGGGGCCCTGACCATGGAGGCCCTGCAGGACCCTCCCCCAGACCCCGTGGAGGGCATGGAAGAGGACATTGCTGACAAGGTAGGCCCTGGATGGATGGCAGGGCCAGAGGGCCACGTGTGGACAACTCAGTGGCCTCAGGCGCGGGCCCCCGGTGGGTGTGTTGGGTGAGGTGCACAGAGGGCACAGCGGGAGGTGGTGATGGCGCCATCAGGGCTGCGCCGTCCGCCAGCCCTGATGATCTCTGGCGGGGTTTCCTCGGGTTGGCAGCCGCAGGGTGAAAAGGAGAGGTGTCACATTGTCCATGGAGAGGTGCCGGCCGGGGAGGCGGGAGGGCCCGCAGCCTGCAGTGATCCTAGAGCCAGGACGGTGGAATCGGCCACTCCTGAGAGGTTGCCGGGGACAGGGCAGCCTCCCCGTGGCCAAGGCCCCAGGGCTCCAGGACCAGCTCCAGGAAGTGCAGGGGCAGGGTGGCCACAGACCCCCCCACCACCTTCTCTCCCACCTCCTTCTGTCCCCCTCGCCCACCTCACCCTGCTCCCCACCTCCTGGACCTCTACAGCACCTCCAGCCTCTCAGCTCTGTAGAGCCCTCCCCAGCTCTCCGGTCTGGCCGTCACGCCTCCCACCGCCTGGTGAGCGTGTCTGGCTCCAGACCCCAGGCCTTTCTGTCACTCGAGTCCCTAGCGTGAGCCGCTTCTGTGGGCTGTGTCTGGCGGAGCAGTGGCCCTGCCTGTGGCCCCTCAGCTCCTTTGCCTTTGAGGTTTGAGGGCACCACGTGCTCCCCGTCCTCACTGGTGCCCACGGGGCTCTGCTGCCTCGTTCACGGGGCGTCTCCAGCCTGGTGGGCGTGGCCTCCAGGACAGTGTGCGTGGGGCACACACTCTCCCGCCTCCTTGATTCTCAAGCCACCGTCTTGCTCCCCAGGTTGTCTTCCTGGAGAAGCGAGTGTCGGAGCTAGAAAAGGACACGGCTGCCAACGGGGAGCAGCACAGCCGGCTGAGGCAGGAGAACCTCCAGCTGGTACACAGGTGAGAGCAGGCCTCTTAGTGCCTGTGGGGTGTGATCTGCCCCCTGGTCGTTCTCCTCCCCTCAGGTTCTCTGAGCACCACCCTCCTCCATTCAGCTGCTGGGGGCCTGCTCGCTGGATGGTGTGGGGTGAGCAAGGCTCCCGCTGAGGGCTCTCCCCAGAGGAAAGGGCAAGGGAGGGACCTCTCAGGAGAAGCCGGGGCCGACACCCTGCCTGCAGAGTGCCGGGCTGGGATTCCCGTCTGGGGGTGTCTGGCGTGTGCCCCGCTTCCAAGACCCGTCCTGACCAAAGGTGCGCCCCCCACCCCACGCAGGCTTGCTTCATCTCTGCATCTCCTGGACGAGGAAACCGAGGCAGCAAGTGGGGGCTCTGGGGCGGGGCCAGTGCCTCCAGAGCTCCCTGTGCTCGGGTACTTGACCCACCCCCTTGAAGCATGGGGTCCTCGTGGGGCGTAGCAGTGCGACCGAGCCCCACGTGGGAGCCACGAGCTCTGAGTTAGAAATAACAGCCGTGTGGAAGTCGGTGTAAGGAGGGAGCAGGTGCTTCCCCATCTCCTGTTTTGCAGACTTTTCACAGCACATGGTATGGTTTCCGGTGTTAGGAAGCCGGTCACGCTGTGTACCTCACCCCAGTTTGCAGCACTCCTCCTGCAGAGGACAAGGGACTTGGCCCGTGTGCAGCCGGAGGCTTGGGGTCACAGACCCCTTTCAAGAGGTCCAGAGGCTGGGAGCACGGCGTGTGGTCTGGGCGAAGCCTGGCCCTGCCGAACCCTCTGCAGCCCCGGGATCCTCGCCCTCCGAGCACTTGTACCAGCGCTGGACACGGGCCCCGAGGCTCTGGGGGACGCTGGCCTCCTATTGTGGATTCTCCTGGGTGAGATGGGCCTTCATGACCTGTCCTCCTGTTCTTGGAGGCTGGGAACCAGGATGTGCCATGTTGTCCTGGGTGCCTCTCCCGCTGCTATAACAGAACAGCAGAAGCATGTTCTCCTGTGTGGTCGAAACCCTGGCTCCGGGGCCGCCTGCTTTCCTGCCCGTGGCCCTGCTGCAGAGCCAGGGGTGGGGTCGGCCCTGCTCGTGCGAGGGCTGGGGCTCCAGCGCTGCGTCTGCAGGACGTTCCTTACTCCCTTCCTGTCCTTGTCCAGGGAGGTCTGGATGGGCCACCAGACTCTTTTCTCCAGCCGACCAGAGGTTTGTCTCATCCAGTGGGCATTTATCAGTTATCCACTTATGTGGTGGAAAGTCCACACTCTGTGCCCTGCCCGGCCACCCAGCCCCAGGGCCTGTCATATCCAGTTCCTGGGGCCGTTTCTGCCAGTGTTTGCCTAAGCTCCCCTCAAGCACACACTCCTGCTGCTGCTGCTTGGCGTGTCCCAGCCGCACTGACCCGCCGCACTGCTCTCCTTTCCCTCCATCCTAGGAGTTCCACCTGCTTTCTCCACATCTGGTCTCTTATTCTCCAGATCCCGCATTTCTTCTTTGCTTACTCACTTTCTGAGCAGATGGCCTGCTCTCAGCATAGGAGCCAGGCTTCCTAAGGCCTCACGTGTCTGAAAACGGGGCTGTGTCGTGTCCCCCCGCCACCCCCACCATTGACAGTGTGGCTGAGTCTGGGATCCCGCTGGGAGCTGGGTCCCTGGGAGCCGGCTCCGCTGCCGTCTGTCCCGTCTGTGACCAGGGCCCTGGCACCGCTGGGCTCACTGCTCTGTGAGGTCCTGTTCTCTCCCGACGCTGTGAGGGTCTCTTGTTGTTTCCTGTGCTGAGGGCATGTGGTTTCCAGCCTTTAAATCTGGAAAACGTGTCTCTCAGAGTTTCTTCCATTTTCTTGTCTGTCTGAACTTCTGTTAATCAGATATCAGACCTCATGGACCTTTCTTCTCATTTTCTTTACTTCCTTATTCTCTAACTTTCTCACTTTTCTTTTTTTCTGTGTCATAATCTTTGGTTTTCTCCTTCAGTTATTCTATTGAATTTAAAATTTTGTCGTGTCGTAGTTTTAATTGCTAAGAGTTACTTGTTACCCATTTCTTCTGCGACAGCTGCTCCTGTTTCGTGGACGTGGTGTCTCAGGCCTCTGAGGGTGATAGTTACAGGGCTTCTGTGGTGTTTCCCGCACAATGTGTGTCTCCTTCAGGTCGTTTTTTCTGTTTGCTTTGGCCAATTTGTATTAAGAGCTTTCCTGTGATGTCTGGTGGTCTTTGGCTGTCTGTTCACTCTTGGGTGCGAGCACCAAAAAGTAGATGAGAAGCCCTGTGTGGACGGGCAGCTTGGGGACATGGGCTCCGGCCGTCCACAGGCAGGGCCCGGAGCACTTCTCTGTGGTTTGGTCCGTTCCTGTCTCCTGCACGTGGGAGTGGTGGTCTGGGAAGAGGCCAGGGTCAGGGTCCTCATGTGTACCTTCCTTCTGTCCCCATGTTCTTGCTATACCTGCCTTAGAGTCTGCCACGGCTGACCTGGGTGGGGTGGGTCTGTACACCATGTCTTCAGCCTGGAGTATCAGTGCGAGGTGCCCTGGGGCCAGGCACCTGGTGGGCTTGTGACCGGAAGGGTCTCCTGCCCACACCCAGCGAGCAGGAGGCAACTGTGGGTGCAGGCCAGGATGGGGGTAAGTCCCCCTGGGAATGATGGGGACTGTCCTTGCCGTCAGGACTTTGCCGTGGTCTGAAGGCCAGGCACCCTCAGTGTGAGGTGAAGGCTGTTTGGGGGATACATGTCCTGCTTCAGAACTGCCCTTGACTAGAGCTGTGGGCCACTGGGGGACGTCTCAGTGCCTTCCTCTCCCCACTCTGGGCAGGGGCGCTCTCTCCAGCTCCGGGCGCAGCATCTCAGGATGGTTTCTCCCCTCCCCCTCTGCCTTGCAGAGCCAACGCCCTGGAGGAGCAGCTCAAGGAGCAGGAGCTGAGAGCCTGCGAGATGGTCCTGGAGGAGACACGCAAGCAGAAGGAGCTCCTGTGCAAGATGGAGCGAGAGAAGAGCATCGAGATCGAGAACCTGCAGGCCAGGTTGGGGAGAGGGGGACGGGCGACCCACAGGTCAGGTCGGGGAGAGGGCTGATGAGAAATGCAGCTGGGCTCTCACCACAACAGCTGGCCACCCCAGGAGGGCACGATACCTAGGAACAAATTTGATTTTACGAACAGTGGAAAAACCTTTGTGAAGAAAACTAAAAAACTCTACTGAAGGCCACAAAGTATTTGAAGGCAAAGACTGACACTACCTGGATGTCACTTTCTCTCATCTTTCTCCAGTGGATGCTGCACCATTCAAAATCAAAGTCAAAATATTTTTTTGAGGCAACTTGAGAAAATTACCCCTATGCTCCCCTGAAGGCATAAGCCTTAGATGAGTCAGAAAAAGGGGAGCATACTCTGTGCAGACACCCCACAAAGGCACAGGAGTGGACCAGGAACTCGGGCTGGGGGCGTCCACTCACGGTGACACATGGATCTCAAACGTTGTTTGTCAAAGAAAACCAGCAGAGAACCTAAATGTCCACAAGTTAACAGTCACCTGGAGGTTCCTGCTCATCCTCCCTCTGCAGAGCTCGCTCCTGGGTGGGTAGTGACGGGGAGGCGGGTATTTCAGTCTTTTTAACTGAATGGGCACCACTCTCAGCCTTCAGCGTGCAGCCATTTTACACTCGTGAACGACAACTCCAGGCTCTTTAACATGTGTTTATCTCCAGCTCTTAAAGCTGGAAAATACATTTTGACACATTTTCAACAGTGGGAGGTGGCAGGAGGGGCTGCACACAGAGCTGTGCTGGGGTCTCCCTGGACGGGAGGCCTCCCCGGGCGCAGGCCTGCGGTGTCACCTCCCGGGAAAGCCTTCTTCCTGGGCCTTGGCACAGTACCGTCCAGTGGACCTGCGGGCCACAGCCTCTCCGTGGGGCCCTGTCCACCGGGCTGTCGGTGCCTAGGGGCAGGCCGTCCTGCCTCCCGTGTCTGCCAGCACCAGAGCCTGCACGGCAAGGGGCATCCTGCTGGCCGAGTGGGACATCCTGCTGGCCAAGTGGTACAGCAGCTGCAGGGGCCTGAGGTGGACAGGGCCTCATGAGGCCCTCACAGAGCGAGATGGCACTTGGGGTCACCACTGCCTGCTCTTTGCACCTCAGTTAGCAGCTCCATGTGCCTGGACCCTGGTGGCCTCCCTCAGCTCCCTGGCGTTCTTGGGGGGGTAAGGACAGCGGGGCCATGGAAGGAACTGGGGCTTCTTGGAGAAGGGCTGGGTCTGTGGCTGGGACAGAGGAAAACCGGCAGAGCCTGGAGTGCCAGGAAGCAGGGAGGTGCTTGAACAGAAGCACACACAGACGACGGTGTGTCATGGCTCCCAGAGGGCATAGCTGGGGCACAGCAGGAACCGCCATCCAGAGTGTAACCCAACGTGGACTCCTGCAGAGAAGACCAAATAACACACAGACATGCCCACTCGGGAGTCCCTGGAGCGTGGACTGGACCCCATGACTGGCCTCCAGATGACAGAGAAGGGACGGGAAAAGGAGAACTTGACAGAGACACCTGGCAGATACACCCCAACCAGGCGATCCAGATCAACATCACCCGTGATGCGAAGGGCACCTCTCCTCTGTGGGATTCTCCCCAAACCCACAACCTGTCCAGTCACGAGAAGACACCAGACAAACCCAGTCTGAGGGACATTTTACCAAATACATGACCAGACCTGCTCAGAACTGTCAAGGTCATGAAGAGCCAGGGAAGTCCAGAGATTGCTGCACACCAGAGGGGACAGAGGAACCATGACGGCTGATGCGGTGCAGGGACACCGCATGGGAAGGAGCGCTGGTGGGAAAGCTGTGTCGAGTCCCTGGGTTGGTCATTCGTGTTTCCAGTGTGGGTGTGAAGAACACCACGATGGTGAGCAGATGCCTGGAGAAGCTGAAAGGGGCTCAGGGTCCGTGGAACTCGCTCTTGTGTCTGCAGCTTCTCTGTAAACCGGAGGTGTGTGGAGACACCATCCTGGCTTATGAGAAGCTTTGGCCCAGGGCCCTCGTGTGGGTACGTGTGGTGGTCGGGGGACAGCTCTGCGGGTCCCAGCCTTGTTTTTGTGCCCCAGGCTGCAGCAGCTGGATGAGGAGAACAGTGAGCTGAGGTCCTGCACGCCCTGCCTGAAGGCCAGCATCGAGCGCCTGGAGGAGGTGAGCTGCCGGCCGGGCTCTCCCCGCCCTGGGTGCCTGTGGGCCATCGGGACCTGAGACAGGTTCTCCAAAGCAGGGCAGCTGCACTGTTGGCCGATGGGCCTGCGGGGGTGTGGCCGGCCAAGGGGTGCGCCTGCAGGCCGGGGAGCTGTGCTGCTTGAGAGCAGGCTGGTGACACCGGGCCCTGCGGCCCCGGGGGTGAGGGAGCCAGGACACGCTGGGCCTGGCCGTCCCTTTGCTGGAAGATGCGCGACCCTGCCCAGCTTCCCAGCATCCTTGGGCCTGGAGAGTCATGCATAGATTAACCCCTGGTTTGAATCTAGGATGATGTCCTTGAGGGCCTGACTTCAGCTTGTGCCCCGTGGTCCCCTCCCCACCCAGGGACCCCTGGGCAACTCTGCACCCTGAGGACATCTGAGAGCACTTGGACTCTGGCCTCCTCCCAGAAACAGTCCCGGGTGCCTCGCAGGCCCGCCTGCCACGTGTCGGGCGCAGACAGCTGAGGAGACCTGCATGGATGGGTGGCAGACGGGTGTGTCTACGGCAACTGTTTCGTTCTTGCAGGAGAAGCGGAAGCTGCTGGATGAGATTGAGGAGCTGTCTCTGCGGCTCAGTGAGGAACAGGAGAACAGGAGGAAGCTGGGGGACAGGCTGAGCCATGAGAGGCACCAGTTCCAGAGGGACAAGGAGGCGACCCAGGAGGTGAGCACAGAGCCCCGGGGTCCCCCCCGCCACTGGCGTTCAGACCGCCCCAGAGGTCCTGAAGCCAAGCTGAGCCAACCCCTGCTGCTGCAGCTGATCGAGGACCTGCGCAAGCAGCTGGAGCATCTACAGCTCTTCAAGCTGGAGGCCGAGCAGAGGAGGGGCCGCAGCAGCAGCGCAGGCCTGCAGGAGTACAACAGCCGCACGCGGGAGAGTGAGCTGGAGCAGGAGGTCCGGAGGCTGAAGCAGGTGCGGGCTGGGCTCACGCTTCCGGGGGCCAACATGGGGGTGCGTCGGGGCCGGTGCCCGAGCTGGTGGTCCTGCCTCGGCCCAGGAGTGACGCCCCGTGTCCCCCAGGACAACCGCAGCCTGAAGGAGCAGAATGACGAGCTCAACGGGCAGATCATCAACCTGAGCATCCAGGGCGCCAAGAACCTCTTCTCCACGGCCTTCTCTGAGTCTCTGGCCGCAGAGATCAGCTCTGTCTCCCGCGACGAGGTAACGCCCCGCCCCATCCCCTGCGGGCGTCCACAGTCTGGGCACCTGGCACCGACCCCTGGCTCCTCCCACAGCTCATGGACGCCATCCAGAAGCAGGAGGAGATCAACTTCCGCCTGCAGGACTACATCGACAGGATCATCGTGGCCATCATGGAGACCAACCCGTCCATCCTGGAGGTCAAGTAGTGCCACTCGGAGGGGCTCCAGCGCAGCACGCACACGGCCGAGACCGAGGTCCCTCACCCACCGTGGAGCACACAGCTGGGCTGGGCAGGGCAGGGCGGGGGAGGAGGGATGCTGGGACCAGAGCCCACGGTGGCTCTGGCCTCTCGCTATGCCCTCCTTTCTGCAGAGAATGAGGGACAGTCTCTCAGGCTGGGGTGAACCCCTCTGTGACCTCTCCCACACTTCCTGCCTTGACAGGGAAGAAAGGAATGAAATGGGTCCCCACCGGGGGTGCTGCTGCCTGTGCCCGCCAGGCACCCTGACCTGGTGCCATCCAAGTCTCAGCCGCTCCTGGATGGCATGGAAGCCCCAGGACCCTGGCGCCAGACATGGTGGGGCAGGGGGAGGACAAGCAGGAGAGGCCAGTGTGTGTCAGGGTCTGGCCAGGAGCTGCAGGGCCCCCCCTCAGCTTTCCTGGAGCTGCTCAGGCTGGCACCCAACCAGAAGGGGCCCCTTGGTCCAGCTTCAGGCCCAGGGGCCTCTAGGCCGTGGGCCTGTGCTCACGGCCAGCCCCTCGCTGCAGTAACCCTGGGCGCTGACCCTCCTGTAACTTGAGAGTCATGGCGTGGAATGTGCTGTCTGCATCGGGTGGGTGTTGCTGTTCCCCTCTGACCCTGGGGGTTCAGGCAGGGCTATGGCTCCCAGGGGTGTGTCCTCTTCTTCCTGTGCAGATCTCCGCTGGCCCGAGGAAAGCAAACGTCTGGAACCAGTTTCCTCTGGGAGTTTGAGGTCTTTAGGAGTCGTCCTGTCTCCACAAGGTGCACTTTGCAGGAGGCTGGGGCGGGCAGGCTCTCACAAGTACACAGGTCAGGGCCTTCCTGGTGGCTTGGGGGCTCCTTCAAGGAAGCCCTTGCCCGGCACCTGCACTGCCAGGAGCAGCAGCATCACCCACAGGGGCTGCTGGGCCTGCCCCCCGAGCCTGAGCGCCAGCCAGGAGCCTCCGGGTGCTCCCAGGTGGGCCAAGACCCTGCACACAGGCGGGCCACTGCTGTGTGCAAGCGCATACGTGAGGGTGTGTGTGTGCGTGCGTGCGTGAGCGAGCGTGTGTGTGGCTCTGTGTCCCTCCACCCTCTACGTGGCCCACCTTCTACACTAAGATTTAAGATGTTGCCTCGTATTGTATATTTTGGGGAAAGCTTTGGGTGTAAATCAATGTAAACTTGGAGGAGAGATTTTTCTATCGTGTAGAGTAGGTATTTTTTATAGATTGAAGGTTGATCAATTTTTTAATACTTCTAAGAGAGAAAACTATCTGTGTATACACATGAAATATATATATGTACGATAATAAACACTGGAACTCTGCTCCCCGCCCTGCTGTGCCCCGCCACACAGACTGGGTCTGTTTCTTTGAACACAAGCTGCTCTGAGACCTTCACGCAGACGCCGGGCACTGGCTGGCACGCTGACCCTGTTTTCACCCCCTCGAGAAAGATCTCCAGGCCGAGCGACAGTGGCCTGGATGACGTAGGAGCATGAGGCCAGGGGCCCCAGCACCGAAGAAAGTTGGTGCTGCATCTGAGGGGGCTGAGGGGCGGGCCAGGAGCTCCCCATGGCATCATCTGGGCTTGGACAGCAGGAGGCCTTCTGGTCCAGCCAACCCCTCCCAGAGGCGGCAGGATTTCCCCTCCCGGCTGAGCCCACAGGGGAGTCCAACTGGGGATGCTCCTGGGGTGGGGCGGGGCGACGTGGTGGGGCCCCAGGGCCATGTGTTCATGGTAGGACACAGCCCCCAAGTGCAGCCTGGCTGCTGACATGGTGCTGAGGGCCAGCAAGGCCGAAGTGGGTAGGGGCAGACATAGAGAACCCAAAGGAAGACACAGGAAAGGCAAAGGCACCATGGGATTGGGCCGGAAAGGCTTGGCAGGGAAGCCAGGGAAGGAGAACTCAGGTGCCACTGCAGTCATGGGGATGCCACCAAGGAGCTTCTAAGGGTGAGTGACCAAATCTGACTTGAAGGGGGGCTGTTAGCTAAAAGTCCCCCAAAATTGATTCCCTGGCCCAGGCATCTCCCACCGCCTAGCACTGAGCTACCTGTGTACCAGACACAGATGGAGAAACTGAGGCCCCACCCGACCACCCAGTGGGGCAGAGAAGGGCTTGAGCCTAGGTCTGCTGCCCACTCAGCCCCCAGGTGATGACAGGTTGGCCTGGCCTGCAGCAAGCAGGGCCCCCAGGCCTTGTCCTCAGCTGGGGGTGTGGCATTAAGAGTCTTTGAGGGAGCTTCCCTGGTGGCGCAGTGGTTAAGAATCCGCCTGACAATTCAGGGAACACAGGTTCGAGCCCTGCTCGGGGAAGCTCCCACATGCTGTGGAGCAACTAAGCCCGTGTGCCGCAACTACTGAGCCTGCGCTCTAGAGCCCATGAGCCACAACTACTGAAGCCCGCGCACCACAACTCCTCAAGCCCGTGTGCCTAGAGCCCGTGCTCTGCAACAAGAGAAGCCACTGCAACGAGAAGCCCGTGCACTGAAATGGAGAATAGCCCCCTCTCGCAGTAACTAGAGAAAGCCCTTGCACAGCAACTAGAGAAAGCCCGCGTGCAGCAACGAAGACCCAATGCAGCCAAAAAAACCCCAAAAAAACCAGAACCTTCTGGAAGAAAACATAAGAAAAAATCTTCATGACCTTGGGGTAGGCAAAGATTTCAGGTCACAAAAGCACCAGCCATACAAGAAAAAAATTGCCAAATTGGCTTTCATCAAAAAAAAAAAAAAAAAAGACTCTGAGGGTCGCCAGGAGGCCTGGGTGCCGTGTGAGTAGCACCGAAGGGGCAATTGGAGGATGTGGACGTGTCGCAGGAGTTCCTGCCTGGAGCCAGCATCCCTGCCAGGATTCGGGGGAGGGTCTGGAGAGGATGCAGGCCCCCAACCATGCTCCTGGGGCTCAGAGGGGGTAGCTCCCCGGAGTCAATACATACATCATCAAGTTCATTAGTGGGGCTGGGACTTGTACCTGGCCACCCCCAGGGCCCAGTGCTTGCCAGGTACAACCAGTGGGCCACGTGGCCAGGGCAGCCAGGGAGGGCAGCATTGTGGTGGGGTCTGGGGTGCGGGCTTCACCCCCCAGACTCCTGGTGGAGTTGCACAAGGGGGCCAGCTCAGCACTGGGGGTGCCGGGGTGCTCCAGCAGGTTCAGGAGGTCAGTGGGGGCCTGGGAGGGCCTTGTCCCTAGCCTTGCTGCACTGGAGACGTCTCTGCTGACCTGGGAGAAGGCCAGTGCCTCTGCTTTGACACCGGGTGATGTCCCGGGTCTGTCCATCTGGAGCCTGAAAGGCCCGTCTCTGCCTAGGAGGAGAAGCTGGGTATGGGGAGGGGCGTTTCCATCAGGTGAAGCCAAAACCAGGAAGGGGCTCCTCCCCGTAACCCACTGAGGCCTGCCAACCCGTTCCATTTCCACTCTTAAACATGGGGGCCTGTCCACAGTCTAGCTGGTCCCACCAGCCAAGGCTGAGATCCTTGCCCTGGTCCTGCAGGGGTCCCAGCCCTACTAGAGACAGAGCCCCCTTGGGACAGGTTGGAGTGGGAGAACACATGACAAAAACCCATTGTAAATGGAAACGACAGTGTCCGGCTGCTGCCCAGGAAGAGCTTCCCAGAGAGCCTCTTACAGAGGGTGGCCTGGGCGGAGCGTGCCCAGAGAGTGCTGGAGGGGGCCGTGGCGGACACGTGAGCCCAGTGTCAAAAGTGCATCTCTTCCGTGTGGGGACCCTCCACCCCCAGCCCCAAAGAAGATCCTGTGTCAAGTCAGCTCCTCCCTCAACGTTGCTAGAGCCCGGGCTTCACCCTTCGAGGTCTTGGCCAAAGAGCACAAAGCAAGACTCTGCCCCTCCCCTGGAAGCAGACTGCTGGCAGGTGGTTGCACAACCGGCCCCAGCCCCTGGTTCCTCGTGCCCTATGTGTACTGCCCGGGTCCTTGGCTCAGGCCTGCTCCAGCCTGTAAACACTAAAGGAAGGGGTGCCTGCCTTCACCCCCAGCCCTGTGGCGCCAGTGCCTGTCACTCCACCTGCTGGTGGTTCAGAGACCAGGAGATGGAGGCCCTGTGAGGGCGTCTCACAAAGCAGGTGATTACGGGTCATTACATAAAACCTGCCAGAGCACAGGTGTGTCCTGTCCTCAGCCGCCTGCTGGCCTTAGCTCCCACGTGCCTGTCACCACGGAGAGTCCCTGTGCCCTCATCCCCATAGAATCTCCACTCCTTGAGAGCGTTTGGGTGTCTTGTTCACTGCTGTGTCCCAAAGCCGCAAAAAGCGCGAGTGAGACCTGCACAGGGACACTTGAACTAATGCCGCCCCCCACCCCCTCTCTCCTCTGGGTGGCTATCTCCTGAAGGTCACTTATCTTCTGCTTTATAGTTACTTAAAATTTACACCTATGTGCTTGACAACATCTAAGATGATCACAGGTTGACTATACAGATGCATTCCTGGTCTCGCTGCTCTGGTCCTCCTGCTACCCCTGCACATGAAACCTGTTCCTTCCAATTCCCTCCTGGGACAGTCTTGAAGAATCCTCCTGAGGCCCTCTTCTGGTGACTGGGCTTTCTCCCTATGACAGCAGGCCTTAGCCCCTTACTGGGGAGAGCTGCGATGCTCCTGCTCTCTCCCCACCCCCACGTAGGGACTGGCTCTGCAAACCCCTGCAGTGAACTGGCGGGAACCTCAGCTATCAGGTCACCAGGCTCAACTTTGGCTGTTTTTCTTGTTGGGAGGTTATAGGGCTGTGGACACCAGTTCTGGCCCAATCACCCCAGGCAGTGCAGATGGAAGGGGGCTGGGAAGGAAAGGGACTTGTGGTCACTGAGCCACCACTAGGAGTCGGCCCTTGACTCCGTCCTCTAGTGATTCTGCAGCCACCAGCCTTGGTCAGAGGCCTGTCATTGTCACCTTCGTGCAGGTGAGGAAGCTGGAGGTGGGCTGAGTCCCCAGAGGCACTCAGGAAGCAGCTCTGTCTCGGCTGTCTGAGCCCAAGCACCTACGATTGGGACGTGGGTGTCCTGGCTGCAGCATCTGGAGAGTAAGATGGAGGCTTTCCAGGAGCATTGAGCGCTGTCCCTGAAGGTCCTACTGACTGGACGCTGGAGCAAACGTTACCTAACCCCCCCTTGCAAAACTCCTCTCCATCTGGAGGCAGAATTGGACCACAACCACTCTCCTTAAATCTGTCTTAGCTCAGGGGCCTTGCTTCCATGTCTCCTGCATGGGCCGTGCCTTCTCAGGATCCCCACGCGCCCCCTGAATACCAGGGTCCCTGGAGCTCCTCCCTCAGCATCCCCACTCCCCGCTGTGGCTTCTCCGTGCTTCGTTTGTGCCTGGTAAACCGCTGACACCAATGCGCTTTCAGCAGGTCCTGCTGCCTCCACAGCCTCTAGGCGACAGAGGGACCTCAGGCTGCCCAAAGGGCAGGGAGCGGCCGCCCCTGAGGAGGCTCTTTGCGAATGGCGGCGGATTCTGCTCAGAGGCCCCCCGCTCACCACACCGGCTTCCTTCCTGCCAGGCGCCGGACTGCGCCTCCCTCCGTCCTCCCAGCGGCGCGGGGGTGCTGGTTTCCCCGATGGCCGAGGAGAAACTGGGGCTCAGACAAGCAACGTGCCCAAGTCACACTGAGTGGCGCGGCCCTGGGTCAGCCCAGGTCGGTCCCAGCGAACCGGAGCTTCGGACCATGAAGGCTTTGCGGGGACCCGAGGAAGCAGACAAGTCCAGAAGGACCCCGTGAGGGAGCTGGCGGGTCTGCGATCACCGCAGACCTCAGGGGCCCGAGAGAGGTCAGCGGCTGCAGCCCCGCGCCTACCTGCACGGCAACCGGAAGCACTGCGACCGGGGAGGGCTGGAGGTCCCCCGCCCCTTCCTCCAGGCGGAGCATTCTGGGAGTTGTAGTCCCTGTCCCGTCGGGGCCTCCTTCAGCAAGCAGCGCCGCCCGGGACCGGGCTCGGCCACCTCCCTGGGAGCCCCGGGAAGTCGGAGAGCGCCAGTCGAGGCGGCTACTGGCCATCGCCCCGGACTCCGCCTCCCGGCCTGCCTCGCTCGCCGCGCCGCCTTGTGGGAGTGGTAGTCCGCGCGCGGGATTCACAGCGCCGCGTGCGCCCCGGGCGCGCCGTAGCCGCGGGGCCCCGGCAGGGCGCTACGCTACGGAGGCGGCGCAGGGCGCTGCGCGGGACGGGTCGGGCCGGGTCGGTGCGCTCGCCCGCTCCGCCTTCAGCGCGGGAGGCCGTCGGGGCAGCGCGCCGGCGGCAGAGGGCCCGCCAGCCCTCCGAGAACAAGTTGTGGGCCGGCCGGCGCAGACGAGCGAGCCCGGGCCGCGGGGACTGAGGAGGCGCCGCGGGTTTGCGGAGGTGAGTCCCGCTCCTGGGCCAGGCCAGGGCCGGGGGCGCGGCCTGGACCCCTGAGGGGCCGTGGCCGACGGGCGGCGCCTCCTGGGCATTGGCCGGTCCCGGCCGGGCTGGGGGTGCTGCTGGAGAGGGGAGCCGGCGGGACCTCGGGCAGGGGGAGACCAGCCCAGGGTGCTAAGGACACGGGAGGCGGCCTCAGCCCCTCCTGCCCTTGAGTGCCCTTACCTCCGGGCAGTGTCCCGGCCCCGGCGACGTTAGGGGATGTGTCCCGGGGCGGCCCCGTGGAGTGGGGAAGCAGGCGCACCCTGTGTGCCCACTGGCCACCAACCACACTTCCTTCTCCCGTCCCTCTCTTGCTGGCGCTGGAGCGAACCGAAAAGTTACCCATGGTGGCCCTGAGAATGTTTGCTAGGCTGCCGGCCGACCCAGCTCTTCCTGTTGCCCACAGGAGGGGCCCTTCTGATCCTGACTAGCGCAGCCTTGTTGTGTGGTCAAGTGGCCCTGACTGGGCTGGCTCTCGGGACCCCTTAACACACAGGAATTTGTGACCGGGCTCCAGGCAGCAGGACCCCAGTGAGGCCAGGCCTGGGAGTTTGGGGTCCTGTGGCTCAGAGCCATGGCGTCCTGTGAGGGAAACGGGCTCAGCTGGGTACTTGATAGTTCCGAGCTCTTCCTGGGAGCCCCTCCTTTGGAGATACCTGAGCTCCTCCCTCTGCCTGGGTCTGGGGGGCTGTGTGAACCACTGTTTGGAGGATGCCGGTAATCACCCTCCCGCCCCCAGAGGCTGGGGGGAGGGGGTAAGTCGATCCTTCCACTTCTGAGTGCTTTTCTCAAATGCGGGGAGAGAGGTAGTGTTTCCCTGGCCCAGGTTGCAGAAGGAGGGCCCCGGATGGACGGGGAGCCTGAGAGCCACTACTCTGCAGCCTGGCTGGTGGGAGCAGGTCTTGGAGAGGCCAGCTCAGCCTGGCCTTGGTGTTGAGCTCTTACTTCCTCTCAGGTCGTTCTGCTCCCGGGAGGAGCACCCCTCTTTTCTTCTGCATCTGAAACTCTAGAGCTGCTTCCCCTGAGCAGCCAGGCTGGTGACCTCGTGACCTACTGAGAGCCAGGCTTAAGCCCCGCTGGGCCCAAAGCTCAGTGATTGCACAGCTTTAGACAGGGACCTTCGGTCTCGGATCTTGTGTCTCTGCTTTGGGTCCCCCCAGACCACAGGCTCTGAGAGCAGGAAGTGGCTAGGCCCTCCGATCCTGCATCCAGAGGATGGCTCCAAACCCCTCTGCCCTTCTTGACGGGGTAACTTTGCTGAAACTCCTTGCTCTCAGGCCCTGCATGAAATTCTCTGGGCCCCTGTCTCTCAGGTAGCACTCTACTAAGCCCCACATTACAGACCTGGAGGCCGAGGCTGAGGGGCAGCCGGGGCTGTTGGGGAGGGTTGGATGGGGCTGCACAACCAGGTCTCTGATCCACGAGGATGCCTTTCAGCCTCTTTCTTCCACCACCGACAGTTTGTTTTTTATGCATGGAGTTGGGAAGAAGGACTCTGCTGCCCTAAAAATTCTCTGAAACCACAGGTGTTTTCACCGGCCTGAGCTGGTTGGTGAAGAGCCTAAGGGTTGCGGCCCAGACCCTGACCAAGGGTGCTCCGTGGCCTCTGGGTTAGCTGGCTCCTCACCCTGCTCTTTTGCCTGGACTGCCTCAGGCCCTCCCACCCGGCACCCACAGGAGCATCCCAAAGCAGGAATATGGTTGTGTCTCTCTTGCCTAATCCCTTCTGCCAAGTTCACAGGCAGGGACCACTCCCTCCCACCCCCTGCCCCGCTCTGCCAAGAATGCCCAGCAGGCCTGTGGTATCCCTTTGGCTGTCCCCGGCTCCCCCTGTGCCCAGCACTGCCCCATTCGCACCAAGGCAGGGTGGTCAGCGAGCATCCTCTGTTAGCTGCTCGCTGGCAGGCAGCTCTGGTGACCCAGCTCTGAACTTGGAGGGGAACTCCGGAGTTGGAGGGGGAGGCATCCAGAATGGCACCTCTCAGCCTCATGGATGAGGAAGGGTCACTGGCCTCCACCTTCTTTGAATGAGCTGGAAGGAGACTGTGGGTGGAGTTTGGGCTTGGAGACCTGCCCAGCCACACTCTGTCATCCTGGGTCACTCTGCAGATGGCTGTGCTGGTGCTGCCAGGACAGTGCAGGGAGCTGGGGGCTGTGGGAGAGCAGCATGGGGCCTCCCGATGCCTGCGGGATGTGCTGTTCCTCCAGTAAGGACTTGTCTGGGGCACCCAGGTTGGACTTGCACAAGACCGAGTGGGACACACGGCCTCACTGCCTGTCCTGGCAGCACCATCTCGCTTGAGCAACTGCTCCACACCTTGCTGTCTGCTTCCCTGAGGTCAAGGGCTGCAACCCCCTTTCCCTGGTGGCCAGGCTGGGGGACGTGCCTGGATGGTGCTGCAAAATATCAGAAGGAAAATAGGTTGATAGCTGCTGTTGACGAGAGTCATGGTGTCTTTGTCCCGAGGAAGGCATCCATGGCTTCTGCTCCTCTGGGTCGTCTTGGCCCAAGGCCAGAGCAGGGGAAGTTCTCCCATACCCGGCCCCTCCACATCCACACTGCTAGGACCTCCTGCCCCTCCCCCCACGCATGTTTGGAGCCCCTGCAGCTCCTGAAAAGGTGCCTCCCTTTGGGGTGAGCTGGAGGCTCCAGTGCCCTCACTGTGAGGTGGCTCTGCCACCCTCGAGGCCTGAGGTCACTGGGCTGCCCGGGCCAGGGCTGCTCCTGCTGCCACTTGGCAAACAGAAATGTGGCAGTGCCAAAACCAAGCACACTCATCATCAGACGGCACTGAACTCGTGAACTAGAAACGAGATCCTGGTGGCATCCCTGATTCCCTGACAATAATTTCCTTTTTCACGACGTACAACTGAGGCAGGTACGACTCCAAAGACAGAGGACACGCCGTGACCCTGTTCCCTTCCGGGAGGCAGCCGAGACCCCTGCGGCTTGTCCTCCAGCCTCCGTGCTGGCGAGCTGCCCCTCACCCATGGGTTTGATTTTGAGGGGTCTGTCTCTGCTCCTCCCTCCCCAGAAAGCAGGGGCCCTAGAAGCAGAGCAAATCCCACCTGACACCTGCTGGTCATTTATGTGACCAGTACCAGTGGGGCCCTGAGTTCTGGCCTGTGGCTGGATGCTTCAGGGCTGAGGTGCTGGACAGGCAGAGAAGTCCAGAAACGCCAGCAAAGCGGCCACCTTAAGAGTGTGTGCAGGCAGGGATCTGGGGCTCCAGCATTTCTCCCCAAGTTGGATGACAGGCGGTGCTCGTTACCATTTTGTTCCTGGACCTGGTTCTTAGGGGCGTTGATAGCAATTTTCAGCAGAACCTCCACAGTTTCCTCTCAGAGGTTGACGATGCTGTTGTGGGGTTCTGGCCCGGCTGTGGGGGGCATCTGGGCCTCACAGCACTCCTAGAAAGGACTGGCAGGGGGACATGTGCCCTGTAGGCAGTTGGAGTGGCCAGGTGATGCCAGGACCTGGGTCCAGATGAGTCTCACTGGCTACTGGCTGCTTGCCCAGAGCCCTGCCGCACCTGGGCACCTTTCGCTGGTGGCCCCAGCCATGGGCAGAGCCAGGCTGAGGGAGGCCTTGTTCCCTATGGCCCTGGCTGGCCTGAGGTAGTTGTGGCCTTGGACCAGGTAGCGAGGAGCAGCTGAATCAGGCCATGTCCCTGAGTCCTCCAACCTCTGGGTGAGGGACAGATGCAGCTTCTAAAGGGACATAGTCCCCGGCCACTTCCCATGGGAGTGTTTCCCTGGGGCAGAGGAGGTGGGACGGCCTCTGTGTGGCCTTTGCCTTGGGGTTGGCCCCAGTCTTGGGGTGGCAGGCAGAGCCATGTGGCCGGTCGACACCACTCTCCGACGGACTCTGGCTCCCGCCGATAAACCTGGGGGCTGGGGCTGCTGCTCCAGGGGCCAGAGTCCAGACCCTTCCAGGAGAGGGACAGGGCATGCCCTCTGGGTGGATGTGCTCTTGGCAAACCTGCCACGAAGCCTCACCTCCCAAGGCAGAGCCCAGGCACGAGCGCTGTGGATTTGTCCAGCTGCAGTGGAGCGGTGTGGGCACCCCCCTCAGAACCCTGGTCCTCACAGCCCTGCAGGCCGCCATGCCCTTGAAGCTTGGGGCTGTGGTCCTGGCATTCCGGGCACATTGCAAGGCAGACATGTCTCCTGGACTGTGTCTGCTGTCCCTTTGGTGCTCCCCAGGTAGAGCCACCACGTCCCCGGTGGCCCAACCCCTAACTCTGCACCCCACTGCCCTCCCACCTTGCGGATTTGGGCCCGTGAGCTGCTGATACGGGCGCCTGACCCCTCGAGGGTGGCCGTGGGAGGATGCTGTCCCACCCGTGCTGGGACAGGGGCCTCCTGGCATGGGGGGGCGGGGATTGTCCCAGCCTGGTTTCTGGAAGGGACGTAGGTGGGTTCATTCACTGTCCTGGCCTGTCCCTCTCTCAGGCAGGAGTACCAAGCTTCACGTCTGGTGGGTGCGGCTGGGGCACCCGGGCACAGGGAGCAATGCTCTGGGAAAGCCTGGGGTCCCCTCACGGCTACTCTCCTTCCGTGCCCCGTCTCGGCTGGTTTTGGGCGGCCTGTTGGGGTTGCTGCAGTTGTGAAAGCACCGTCATTACAAGATGAGATTTAACAAGACTTGCGCCCGGGGCCCTGGGTGGGAGGTGTGCAGTTGGCACATGGCAAACCAGCCAGGCGTGGGGCATGTACACTGTGAACACGGCTGGGCGAAGCGTGTACACGCATGTGGAAGTATCATCAGGTGGCCCGTGTCTGCAGATTCTGGTTGTCCCTCGGGACTCTGGTGCCCTGTGTGTGCACCCCACAGGCTAGCGGGGGCAGCCTGTGCTGATGCCCGCAGGACTTGCAGGAGCCCCCGGAGCGTTGGGGGTACAGGGAGTAAGGATCCCGCGCCTCCCCACCCTGGACCTGGGGTTCAGCCTCTGCCAGGTGTGGCTCAGCCCTAGTCCTCAGTCGGGTAACCCACCGCGGGAAGTGCCCTGAGGGCAGTGGGAGGAGGTGAGCTGGGTGAGGCCGTGGGGTGTCACCCCCGGGTCCCGGCTTGCCACCACCAAGACAAGCGCGTCCCACGCAGGGTCCTGAGGAGGGGTCACCCTCGTCCAGCCCTTCATGCTCTTGTTACTCTGGGGGAGGGTCCCCTGCTGTCCCCAGCCGCTGGGGAGTGCTGGTAACGCCGGGTGGGGGGCTGCCGTAGCCCTATGCCTGCACTTCCCTGAGGCCAGATCTAGGCCACCATCCCGCTCAGATCTAGGGCAGCGGTTCCCGAACAAGGGCAAGGAGGCACTGGCTTGGTCTGGGTGGTGGGACAGGCACACCCACCCTTCGGCATTGCCAGCGTCTGAGCCCAGGTTTCTGCCGGGAGACGCGATTATGTTGCATTGTTCCTGACACAGAGCAGCCAGGGAGCGGCCATGGGCAGTGCCGTCGGAGCCCAGGCAGGCCGCTCCCACTGGCGGCTGGTGAGTGAGTGAAGGACGCAAGAAGGCATGGATGAAAGGACCTGACTCGGGGCGGGAGCACAGGGCCTGGGCCAGGCAGCCAGGGTTCCCCCTCACCCCGGCGGGCCGAGCAGAGTGTGGGGGTGTTGGTGCTGCCATCCCCAGAACTCCCCAGAGAGGCCCTTCCAGGTCACCCTCCCCCAACACTCTTGATTAAAGGGTCGGAGTTTCCTGAAGGTGTGTCGGGAGGCTGGCACGTGGGGTACAGCTGCTGCCGGGCTTGGGTGCAGAGCTGGCCCCGCTTGGTGGCTCGTGTGCTGTCCACATGCAGTACCCCAAGTGTCTGTGACAGGCCTGAGTGCTCAGTCCCCCGAGGCTAAGGGCATCGGTGAAGAGCAGGCGGGTCCTCACAGGACCTTGATGCTCCTTCCTCCCAGCGAGCCAGGCCCACAGGCCCCCGGGAGGTCCAGGGCTGTGTCCTCACTCTTCCCTTGGCTCTACCTGCATCAGGCACACGTGATGCCAGCCCTGACCTGGCTGCAGGTGGACTGTCTACTCCCACCCGACCTTTGTTCTCACAGTGGACACCCGCCTGGACCCAGGCTTGAGTAGTCTTGCTCCATGGACACCTTTCACTGGGCTCAGCTTCAGCTCAAGCCCTCACCTGCTCAGGATTTGGCTGTGAAAGGGGAGTGTCAGAAACGCTTGGGCTCTTTTCCCACAAAGGGTTCCTATGTGGAGTGGGGTTCAGGAGCCTGGGTGCTGTTCTAGTTGTTGTGGTGTCCGACTCGTAATCATGGGAGAGGCAGGTGTCTTGAGTGACCCTGCTTGAGGTGGACGTGACCACTGGGAGCGTGCTCTAGCAGAGCCCATTACGGAAACCTTGGGCAGCCATGGCTGCTGCCCCTGGAGTGTGGCCCATCTTCATGGAGGTGAGCATCAACCACAGTAGAGGAAGGACCTCAACTCAACATAGGTGGTACGTGGTTCACGCAGGTTTCATCCTGATTCCAAACTGACCTGGCAGCACATTGGACGTGTTGGGTGATGTAACATATGCTACAGAGATTCCGTTTACCTGTCCTGCCTTTCTTTCGTGGCTGTCGGAGGGTTAGAAATGACATCTGAGGCTCATGTGATGCTCCCACTGGACGGCACTCCTGTCAGCAGGAGCCTCAGCCCTTCCTTCAGGGTCCAGGTGGGCAGTGTCGGCTTTAAAGGCCACTGGGGCCTCTGCCTCCACCATCGGCTCTGGTCATGCTGAGCAGGGGAGGCCTGAGTGGTAAGTGACTTTCGGGATCTCCAGGCCTTTCGGGCCCTATGCTGCTCTATCCTGTCCATGTCCCTTGGAGGAAAGGGTCCAGGTAAACGGTATTGCTACAGGGGACTCGGCTGGTCTGACTGAAGCCGTTATGGGGCAGGGGCCCAGACTTCTCCCACCCCTTCAGCCTCCAGAGCTACGTGTGCTGCTGGTCACTCAGGTGTGGGCATCCCCACCCGTGTCCCCTGGACACAGCATGGACCAGTGCTTCAGGGGCCTGGGCGCCCTCCAGCCTGCCTATGTGCAAGGACGCGTCCACCCTTTCCACCCCTGCTGCTGGCCCCTGTGTCCAAGGGACTTGTTTGGAAGCTGGGAGAAGGGTGTCATTGGGTGACGGACCTGGAGATGAGGGCAGGGCTGCTGATCAACTCTGGCCAAAAAGCCAATTGGACGCCCACCTTGGCCCAGAGCCTGGCCCAGGCATCTTGCCTGAACCTGACTGGAACTTGCCTTGTTTGAAATGAGATGCACCTGGCCTCCCATTTCAGGGCGGATGCTCTTGGGCCCATTGGCCTCCCCCTGGAAGGCGGGCAGCCTCCCGGGTCCCTGCCTGGTCACCCATCTCTGGGTGGGGGGAGCTGTCCCTCCAGAAGGGCCATGGTGGCGACTGCACCTCCCTGTGACTTTGGACGGCACCCAGTGCCCCTCCCAGAGGCCTCCTGCTAGGGCTCGCCTGCCCCGCTGGGCTCTTCTCCCTTGTTTTTCTTCTCTCTGGCTAAATATTCCCTAACTCCTTTCTTTTAAGGCTGATACCCTTTTGGCCAGCGACCGTGGCACAGCCGCTCCTCCCCTGTGGGAGCAGAGAGGGGGTGCTACTCCAAGGCGGAGGCGAGCTGTGCGCCGGGGCTGCAGCCCTGTTGGGACCCCAGCTGTGGAGACCCCTACTTTGGGCTCTCTTTTGCCACCCCAAGGACACTTGTGTGCTGGGAACCTCCCTGGGCTCCTGGGGGCTTGGTGCCTGTGAATCACGCTGTCTCTTCTCTCTCTTTATTCTCTGTGTCATTTCTGTTGTTGTGTGACTCGGACCAGCCCGGCCGCCCTGTCTCCTGCGTGGGTGCCCTCCTCCATGCTCCACTTCGCCAGCCGCCGCCAGCCACATGTGACCAGGCCCGGCTCTCAGCGTGGCCACCGTCACAGGGGCCATGGGGAGCTCCGCCTCCTCGCTGGCCACTGAGACCGAGTCGGACCACGGCTTCCCCAGGGGACTGCCCTACCCGGGGCCCCCGGCAGCGGCCGGCTGGTTTAGGAGCGGCCCTGGGGGGCCTGTCTGGGGTGACACCCTGGTCACCCGGCAGCACCAGCCCCCACGCCCCCGGGCCCGAAGGTAAGAAGGTGGAGACGGCGTGGCTCCAAGGGACCCTGAGGGGCGGGTGCTGCTGTCAGGTGCCCCTTCCTCGGCAGAGGGACTTTCAGAGAAGCGGGGTCCCTGTTCCTTAGGGTCCTCTGGCGACTCACATCCCCCAGACACCTGAGAGGCTCTGGGTTGCTCACTCAATAGAGAAGGCCCGGGATGCCGGCCCCTCCTGGAGCCGGGCTGCAGGTCTCGCCCGACTGGTTGGAGGTGGTTGGGACGGGACCTTGCAGCCCACCTTGAGCCCGGGGCTTGCTTGTCTGCTGGAGCTGGAGCTTCTTGCTGGGTGGGGAGGGGCAGGGGCACAGCATGCACCAAGAATGCTGGCTTGCTTCCCATGGGATTTGAGGGGCACTGCCCTGGTCCCCCACCCGTGCGTGGTGCCCTGCTCTGATGTGGCTGCCTGCAAGGGAGCAGAGGGGGGCGTGGGTCCCCGCTGGCAAGGCTGCACACGCCAGCTCCCGCCAGCTGCAGCCGTGGCTGCACTCAGACCCGCCCAGGCTGCCCTGGATCACCTGGAGAGCTTCCCCTTGGGGTGCTGGGGTGACAGGCGTGGGGCAGCCCGGGCAGCGTGCCCACTGCTCACGTCTGGGTGGGTTGGGCTCCGATGTCAGCCACGCACACACTGACGCCCCCGCCTTTGCCCCGTCCTGCGGCCTCACTGGAGGGAGAGGTACCTGGTGCACAGCAGACACTCAGGGTCCACGGACCTCTGGCCAGAGGCAGCCTCACTCTCCTGGGCCCCCACCCCTGGGCTTAGTGGGTAGTAGACACCCTCCTCCATCTCCCGAAGGCCCCTGCCAGCTGCCCTTGGCTGTCACTTCTCTTGGACCTAGCTCACTTGTGCAGGACAGTTTCCTGGTGTCTGTGGGCCCCACGCATGTCCTGGGCTCACCATCTAGGTGGCCAGCAGGCGTGTGGGAGCAGGACCTGCCTCCTGGGAGGCTTCAGGGGTAGTATGAGTGGTCTTGTCTGAGTTACCGTAGTGGACGGAGTCATGAAGGCTTGAGGTCCAGAGGGATGTGCTGGGAAGCAGATGATGGCAGAGACCAGGAGTTAACAAATCGCCTCAGTTCACTTGTTACTGTATCTGTGACGCGTTTTATTGGGGTGTAACGTAACCTACCACCAGATCCTCTGCTCCTAAGCGTGTGGCTCAGTGGTTTTAGTCCACGTGTGCGGTTGTGCAGCCATCAGCACAATCCAGTTTCACAGCATCTCCGAGACCCCATCTCCTGCCCATTTTCAGTTACCTCCCACCCCCTGGAAATCACTCATCCACTTTTGGTCTTTGTGGATTTGCCACAGAGACCAAAAGTGGATATTTTATGTTTTACGTCAAGGGAATCACACCTTTGTGTTTGCCTCTCTCACCGAGCATTGTGTTCTCTGGGCTCATCCACGGTGTAGTATCAGTGCTTCACTCCTTTTATGGCTGAATGATGCTCCACTGTGTGGAGTTTATCTGCTTATTAGTTGATGGACATTTGGACTCTTTGCCCGTGGATTTTATGAATCTGCTGCCGTGAACATTTGTGTACCGGTTTTTGCATGGATGTGTGTTTTCACTTCTTTTGGGTAGATACATAGAACCGAGTTGTTCGTGTTTATTGTAAGTTTATGTTTAACTTTCTCAGAAACCGCCAGGCTGTTTTCCACAGTGGCTGCAGTGTTTGCCATCCCCACCAGCCGGGCAGGGAGGGTTCTGGTTTCTCCCCACCCTCCCAATGCTGTTACTGCCTGCGGTTCTGATCCTGGCCTCCTGGTGGTTTGAGGTGGTCGTTCATGCTGTTTTGATCAGCTTATCCCCAGTGGCTGGTGCACCTCTTCACGCCTTTCTCCATGCACACATGTCATTTTATTTCTGCATATTTATGTCCTCAGGATAAATTGCCAGGGGTAGAATTACCGGGTCGGGGGGCAGGGGAGCTGCGGCGAGCAGCAGAGGTGGCGACCCTGTGCCCCAGCACGTGTGTGCCTGTTGGATCTTGGCTCACGCTGACCAGCCAGCAGCCTGGGCGGGCAGCGCCCTCTCTCACTCTCTGGCCTCCCGCCAGGCCTCTCCGCGGGCTGGCGCATCCGGCCTGGCACTCCAGGCAGGTACTGACTGCCCCTGGGAGCAAGTTGTGGGAAGAGCTGCCAGTGACCTTGAGGAATCCAGACACCCAGCATAGACACTAGAAGGAGCAGCGCTGGGGGCTGGGCGGCACAGATGCAGGAAGAGGGACAGAAAGGCCGGCTGCCAGGACCCCTCCCCACACCCATACCTGGACACGTGGACATGCACTTGCGGACGGTCCGGCTGACTCTTCCCCTGCTCTCATGGGCCCTGGGCATTGTGCGGACACCTGCCGCAGGCAGCCCACCCTTCACTGAAGAACCTCCAAGCCTGGGTGTGACACCCACCACCAAGCCAGGCCAGGAGCTGCGAGGCCTTGAGTAGTAACGGCATCCACCACCTACGAGCTCGGGCCTCCCCTGGGGACACAGAGGCGGATAGGACAGCCCAAGGCTGGCTGAGGATGACCTTAGAGGGAGGGGCCCACGTGCACCTCAGAACCAGCAGGGGGTCAGGTGGCCACATCCTGCCTGGGAGCCTGGGCTTGGGTCTGCTGGCCTGACCGAGCAAGGTCCTTGAGTGGGGACAACACTTACTCTTCTCAGCTTTTTGGGGGAGGAAAAGGCCGTCCCCAGGCTCCTGCAGACCCTGCGTGTCCCATGCCCTTCCATCACCTCCCTTTTGAACTGGAGCTGAGTGTTGCAGCCCCAGAGAATTGAGGGCAAAGCAGGTATTTGGTGTCCATTTCCCACTTGGCTGGCCTTCCTGTCATGCGGAGTAACGCCCGTGTCCTGGATTGGTATGCTGGTCTCCGACTTCCAGGCTTTGTCTGGTGCTCTGGCCTCACCTCGGACACTCTAGGGATCCAGGTCCTGGGCCCCCAGCGCATCAGGGTGGCCGTGAGGGTGGCCCTGTGTGTGGAGACCAGAGCAGGGTAGTTGAGGGGGTGGGGACGAAGGCCCAGGGCTCCTCTGGACACCTGGTCGCTGACCCCAGAGCCACTTCATCTCCGCCCACCTGGTGATGCTGAGGTGCGGACTGAGGTGTGGGCTGCAGGGGTCCCTGAGGGAGCACAGCTCCCACCGCCTCCAGGTGTCACCTGCTGTGTGTCCTGGGTATGGCCTCATGTTCATCCGGCCCAGGGACTGGCCAGCTGTTGGGTCATGAGAGGGGGTGGGACTTGGGCTCTCTCCCCCTCCTGTGTCTGCTCAGCATGTCTGGGACCACCAGGGGGCCTGGAGCTGAGGGCAGGTGTGTCCTAGGAGGGCCCCAGGCCCACCTGTCCTGTGCTGGGGGCAGGGGCCCGAGTCTTCTCCCTGGACACCCCTGACAGGAGCAGGTGGTCCACAAAGGGTCAGACCAGCTCTGCAGGCCAGGTGGGGCACCCAGGGCAAAAGACCATCCTCTGAGCCTGGGGCCCACGTGGAGGCTGCCCGGGACCCAGCATGTATGTGCACGTGTGTGTCTGTGTGGGCACACATGTACCCACGCCTTGACCGTGGACCCTTCTGTCAGTGGGGAGCAGCAGGGGAGGCTCCAGTCATCTCCAGGCAGATTTCTTAGGCTTTTGGTAGTGCAGGAGCCAAGGCCAAAGCTGACCTGGCCAGGCCCCACCCCCATGCTGGTCACCCCAGGGCCCGTCCACCCACTTGGGTGCTGTGGGCAGCCTGTCAGTCTGAGCCACACGCCCAAGAAGGCGGCTTCACAGTTTGCTCTGGGCCAAGGAACAGTCGTGCTGCTCGGGGGACATTTTTTGTTTGTTTGTTTGTTTGTTTGTTTTAATATTTATTTATTTGGCTGAGCTGGGTCTTAGTTACGGCATGTGGGATCTTTTAGTTGCAGCATGCGGTATCTTTAATTGAGGCATGCGGATCTTTAGTTGCGGCATGTGGGATCTAGTTCCCTCACCAGGGATCGAACCCAGGCCCCCTGTATTGGAAGTGCAGAGTCTTAACCACTGCACCACCAGGGAAGTCCCTTGTTTTGTTTTTTTTGAAGAGGGAAGCTTTCTTTCTTCCTGAAGGATTTGGCACAAACATACCATAAGAAGCACAAGCTTCATGCCCTGTTATACAGAACAGTTGAATTTTCTGCCAAGCAGAGCAGCTACAGTCAGGGTAGGAGACTGTGTGTGTGGAGTGTGGACGCCCCTCGCACCTGGGTTAGTCCTCAAGAGGCGGGTTGCGGGGCTAGCTCTGCCCACCCCAGAGGCTCCCAGAGCCCTGCTCCCACCCCTCTCCTCAGCCCGCAGGAACCATCAGGCTCCTCTCTGCCTTTGGATTTGCCTGTCCTGAACATTTCCTGTGGATGGAATCACACCACATGTGGCCTCTTGTGTCTTTCAGGGCTCGTTGGTGTTGTGTGTTGGTGCTTCGTTCTTCTTGGTTGCTGAATGATATTCCATGTTTCGTTTATCCATTTATTCATTGATGGATACTTGGGTTGTTTACACCTTTTTTTTTTTTTTTTTTTTTTGCGGTACGCGGGCCTCACTGTTGTGGCCTCTCCCGTTGCAG
>NW_021145792.1:0-15872 GCF_002837175.3 Physeter macrocephalus | reverse complement strand
TGCAGAGCACAGGCTCTGGACGCGCAGGCCCAGCAGCCATGGCTCACGGGCCCAGCTGCTCCGCGGCATGTGGGATCTTCCCGGACCGGGGCACGAACTCGTGTCCCCTGCATCAGCAGGCGGACTCTCAACCACTGAGCCACCAGGGAAGCCCATGTTTACACCTTTTGACTGTTGTAAGCAGGTCTGCCATGAACATGTGTGGATGTGTGTTTGTGAAGAGCACCAGTTTTCAATTCTTTGAGCATATACCTAGGGGTGGAATAGCTGGGTCACAATTGTGGTAAGTCTGTTTAATTTTTTGAGGAACTGTCAAACTGTTTTCCAAAGTAGCTATAATATTTTACATTCCCACCAGCAACATATAGGGAAGGCCTGTGGTTTCTCCAGATCCTCACCAGTGCTGTTACCGTCTGCCCTGTTGGGTGTGAGGTGGTACCTTGTAGTAGTTTGATTTGCATTTTCCTGATGGCTGCTGGTGCTGAGCATCTTTTCATGGGCTTTTTGTGTATCTCTGGGGGAAAGTCTCCTCAAGTCCTCTGCCTATTTTTTAAATAATATTTATTTATTTATTTGGCTGTGCTGGGTCTTAGTTGCAGCATGTGGGATCTTTTAATTGTGGCGTGCGGGATCTAGTTCCCCAACCAGGGATTGAACCCCAGTTCCCTGCATTGGGAGCACGGAGTCTTAACCACTGGCCCACCAGGGAAGTCCCCATCTCTGCCCATTTTTAAAAACAGGTTGTTTGTTGTGTAGTTATAAGAACTTTTTATATATTCTGGATACTGGACCCTGATCAGAAATAGATGATGGGCATATATTTTCTCCTGTAGGTTATCTTTTCACTTTCTTCATGGTGTCCTTTGAAGCACGGAAGTTGTTAATTTTGATGAAGTTCTTTTTTTCCCCTTTGCGTGTACTTTTGGTGTCGTATCTAATAATACATTGCCAAATCCAAGGTCATGAAGATTTACTCACATTTTCTTCTTCGAAGAGTTTTATAGTTTTCGTTCTTACATTTAGGTCATTGATCCATTTTGAGTTAATTGTTGAATGTGGCATGAGGTAAGTCTCTGGCTCATTCTTTAGCATTTAAACCCAGTTTTCCCAGCACCATTGATTGAAAAGACTGTCTGTTCCCCATTGAATAACCTTGACACCCTTATCAAAAATTACTGACCGCGGCCTTCCCTTGCAGCCACACGCACTCGCCTGGGCCCATGGCTGCAGTCGGGGAGTGGTCCTGCGCACGCTGCACCTTCCTGAACCCGGCCGGACAGCGCCAGTGCTCCATCTGCGAGGCCCCGCGGCACAAGCCTGACCTCGACCAGATCCTGCGGCTCAGCGTGGAGGAACAGAAGTGGCCCTGCACCCGTTGCACATTCCGCAACCTCCTGGGCAGGGGGGCCTGTGAAGTGTGCGGCTTTGCCCCCGAGCCCGTCCCTGGGGCCTCCCTGCTACCCGTCATCAACGGGGTCCTGCCGGAGCCCAAGGGCAGCTGCAGGGAGGAGGCAGGGCCTGCGCGGACGGCAGGGCTGGCAGCCATGGAGCCAGCTGGGGGGCGGCCGGAGGAGGTGGAGAGGGAAGAGGGGGGCGCAGCCGCAACCGGGAATGGCTGGGCCTGCCAGCGCTGCACACTGCACAACACGCCCGTGGCCAGCTCCTGCTCGGCCTGTGGGGGGCCGCGGAAACTCTCGCTGCCCAGGATTCCTCCCGAGGCCCTGGTGGTCCCAGAAATCGTGGCTCCCGCAGGCTTCCCCGTCATGCCTGCCCCACCCCAGCCCGGGGAAGGCGCCGATGCCAACCCTCCCTCTGCTGTGGACCAGGAGCCCCCCCGGGGGCCACCCTTCAGCCCCTTCTCGCCTACCCTCCAGAACAACCCTGTGCCTCGCAGCCGCCGCGAGGTGCCCCCCCAGCTGCAGCCACCGGTGCCTGACGCCACCCAGCCCTCACCCTCTGCCAGCTCCAAGGGGCCCCCCCAGGGCCTGGGGCGGACCGTGGCCGGGGCCTCCCGCCTGGCGGAGCTACTGTCGGGCAAGCGGCTGAGCTTCCTGGAGGAAGAGGCAGCTGAGGGTGGCACCACGCTGCGCCCACCTGGTCCTGCCAGTCCTGCCCACTGTGAGGCTGGTGGCGCCACACCGGGCAGCGACGTCATTGACCTGGCCGGCGACACCGTGCGCTACACTCCTGCTAGCCCCTCCAGCCCTGACTTCACTACCTGGTCGTGTGCCAAGTGCACGCTCAGGAACCCCACAGCTGCCTCCCGCTGCACGGCATGCGGCTGCTCCAAGCTGCATGGCTTCCAGGAGCACGGCGAGCCTCCCACCCGCTGCCCCGACTGCAGCGCAGACAAGCCCGGGCCCTGCTTGGCCCACAAGGCTGGCCACCTCTTTCCCACAGCACCGTCTGAGCGCCTGGGCCAGTGGGCTTGCCCTGCCTGCACCCTACTCAACACGCCCCGAGCCAAGCACTGTGCCGCCTGCCACACCCCCCAGCTCCTGGTGACCCAGCGCCGGGGCGCAGCGCCCCTGAGACGCAGGGAGAGCATGCACGTGGAGAAGCGGCGGCAGACGGACGAGGGCGAGGCCAAGGCCCTGTGGGAGAACATTGTGGCCTTCTGCCGGGAGGTGAGGCCCCTCTGCATCGTCTGTCCTTCCCTGCTGTCTCTTCTCCAGCTTGGGGGAGGGTGGGACCCTCTTCCCGAAGCTCAGAGCACCTGCCGGCCCTGAGCTTGGGTGGGGCCACCAGGTCACTGCTCGCCTGAGTGTGCTGGGCCCTTCTCCCTCTGTGTTCACAAGGGTCCATGACCCCACAGTCCATGGTGCTGACCCCTTGGCCCCACTGTGAGTTCCTGCAGATGGTGGCCCCACAGGGAGGTGGGGACAGGTAGCGGCTTCACGCCAACAGGCAGGCCTGTTCTGTGGGTGCCTCCCGCAGCTGCAGAAACCCTGCTGAAACTCAGGGTTGGGGTGCCCCTTCATGCCTTCTTCCCTTGGAGCTGCAGGAGGCCTGAGCCCAGGGCATCACCCACCCCCAGGGATACCTGGAGAGGTTGTCCATCCCCCCTCATGCTGCTACCCCTGTCACTGCTGGCAGCCCATCCAGGAGCTTGTATTCTGGCTGCCCTGCCCCTGTCAGGTCCCCCCACTTTTCTTCCTGGGGCCTTTGGTGCAGTGGGCTGTTCAGGGAGGCCACCCAGGCTCCCTGCGACCCATGCCCACCACGCAGCCTACAGGCTGGGCGCTGCACCCTCTCCCTGGGGCTCACATACTTCCCACTGACCTGTTGCCTGGCCAAGCCATCCACAGGGGTCAGGGGGCTACACATGTGCCCACCTCTTCCTCTGGGGCTCAGGCAGCAGGGTGCTCTCTTGGGCAGTGGGTCCAGCCTGACCTGAGCCTGTGGCCTTGGTCTCTGCAGAATGGCGTGAACTTTGTGGATGACAGCTTCCCCCCTGGGCCCAAGTCTGTGGGCTTCCCCGCGGGTGACAGCGTCCAGCAGCGTGTGCGACAGTGGCTGCGGCCCCACGAGATCAACTGCTCCGTGTTCAGGGACCACAGTACCTCGTGGTCCGTGTTCCACACTCTCCGGCCCTCAGACATCCTTCAGGGGCTCCTGGGAAACTGCTGGTGAGTTTGGGGCACCCACTCGGGGCGGGGGGCAGTGGGCGGCAGGCAGGCGGGCCGTGTTCTCCATGATCCCCAACCTCACGCAGGTTCCTGAGTGCACTGGCGGTGCTGGCCGAGCGGCCAGACCTGGTCGAGCGGGTGATGGTCACGCGCAGCCTGTGTGCAGAGGGCGCCTACCAGGTGCGACTCTGCAAGGATGGCACATGGACAACGGTGCTGGTGGACGACATGCTGCCCTGCGACGAGGCCGGCTTCCTCCTCTTTTCCCAGGTGGCGCCGGCGGGCGCGGGGTGGGCGGCAGGCGTGGGCCGGGCGGCAGCAGGCCTCACAACTTCAGCCCCCTCTGCAGGCTCAGCGCAAGCAGCTGTGGGTGGCCCTCATCGAGAAGGCTCTGGCCAAGCTGCACGGCTCCTACTTTGCCCTCCAGGCCGGGCGCGCCATCGAGGGCCTGGCCACGCTCACCGGCGCCCCCTGTGAGAGCTTGGCCTTGCAGGTCAGCTCCACTAACCCCCGCGAGGAACCAGTTGACACTGACCTCATCTGGGCCAAAATGCTGAGTTCTAAGGAGGCTGGGTAAGAGGGGCGGCCATACTGGGGCATGGAGTGGTGGGAGAGGCGGGGCCAGCGCCCTCTGACCTGTACCACGTCTCACAAGATATCTCGGGCATGGGCTGACCCCAGATGGAGCCTGGCTCCCCTGCTGCACTGGCCGTCCCACCTGCCCTGGCAGGGTAGCAGCAGGCAGGATGCTGTCCGTTGGCCTGTACCTAGAAGACCCTGTCCTGACTTGGGCCAGTGATGACCATCAGCGTCCTCATGGAGCTATGTGGAGTGAGCCCCACAGAGGCACCTGGTGGCAGCAGTCGGAGCAGACGGGTGGGGGGAGTCGGGGGGGCTTCTGAGCCCCAGCACGCATTGGCCAGTGTCTGGGGAGGGTCCCGGACCCCAGGCCTGGGAGAGACAGCTCATTGGTGCTAGGACCCTTGCACTCAGCTGTTGCTGAGCAGTTAGGTGGCCCCACCCCTCAGGGAGCCACAGCCCTGAGCTGACAGCATCAGCCCGCCTCACCAGGCCTTGGAGGGCCTTGGGTTTGCCTGTCCCCCAGCCCAAGCCCTCTGAGCTCTTGGGCCAGCACTTCCTGAGTCCCATGTGTCTCACGTGGGTCTCCCAGAGGCAGGGAGGGTCCCCCATCTCGTGCTGCACCTCCCCGGAGGCAGGTCCAGGCCAGCAGGGGTCACCTGGAGAGTGAGCCCACACCCCTGTCATTGAGGCCCGTTACTGAGGGGCTCCCCGGTCAGAGGGGCTGCTCTGCCTGCACAGGTTCCTCATGGGCGCCTCCTGTGGGGGAGGCAACATGAAGGTGGACGATGCTGCCTACGAGGGCCTGGGCCTGCGCCCCCGCCACGCCTACTCCATCCTGGACGTCCGTGACGTCCAGGGCTCCAGGTAAGTGTGGGCGTGTGGATGTGGCAGGGGCACAGGGGCATGAGCGTGGCCTTCAACCCTGTGGTCCGCAGGCTCTTGCGCCTTCGTAACCCGTGGGGCCGCTTCTCCTGGAACGGCAGCTGGTCGGATGAGTGGCCGCACTGGCCGGGGCATCTGCGGAGCGAGCTCATGCCGCACGGCAGCAGCGAAGGCGTCTTCTGGATGGAGTACAGCGACTTCATCAGGTACTGGACGCTGGGCAGCCATGTCCAGTGTCGGCCCCACGGCTGCCCTGCTCGCCCCAGTGTATGCGGTGTCCTTCTCCGGGGAGCCTGGCCTGTCCTTCCTGCCAGCCAGAGGCCTGATCCATCCTGGAATCCCGGTCAGCACAGGGTGGGGGTGTTTCTGCCAGGGCTCTGTCTGTGGGTCAGCCTTTGGGCCTGACGCCCCCTGGTGGTGTCCACGGGCAACAGCCAAGACCAGGGCTTCTGGGACACCGACCCCAAGAGATCCCGATGGGCAGGATGCCTGCTGGGGTTACCCTGCCCAGGGACAAGCGCCGTGTCCGGAGCGAGGGTGGGGGCTGCTCAGCTGGGCCATCCTCTCGCTGCCCAGGTACTTTGACTCCGTGGACATCTGCAAGGTGCACTCGGACTGGCAGGAGGCACGGGTGCAGGGCTGCTTCCCCAGCTCGGCCAGCGGGCCGGTGGGCGTGACGGCCCTCACGGTGCTGGAGCGTGCGTCCCTGGAGTTCGCCCTCTTCCAGGAGGGCAGCAGGTAGGTGGGGGTGGGGCGGCAGGGGTGGGGCCTGGCCAGGGTGGGGTGGGGCAGGGTGGAAGGGGCGGGACAGCTGGGCAGGGCCTGGCCACCTGTGACCCCTGCGGGCCACCGCAGGCGCACGGACTCGGTGGACAGCCACCTCCTGGACCTGTGCGTCTTGGTGTTCCGGGCTTCCTTCGGCAGCGGTGGCCGCCTGAGCCTGGGCCGCCTGCTGGCCCACAGCAAGCGTGCAGTCAAGAAGTTTGTCAACTGCGACGTGATGCTAGAACCCGGCGAGTATGCTGTGGTGTGCTGTGCCTTCAACCACTGGGGCCCCGCACCGGGCCCACCGGCCGTGCAGGGTGAGCGACCCACGCCCACCCACACAACCCCCACCCAGGCCCGCTGGTGGGACCCCTGCCCCACCCAGGCCCAGCATGGACCCCCACCCACGCCTTCCGGCCACTCCGCAGGGTAACCGCCCTGCCACACAGCACAGCCCTGCCTGCACCCAGCGGGGAGGTCTGCCCGCTCTCCTCACCCAGTGCCCCCCACAGTCTCCGGCCCCTCAGCGGGGGTCCCACGCGGCACCCTGGAGCCGCCCGGCCATGTGCTGGCCGTGTACAGCTCAAGACTCGTCATGGTGGAGCCCGTGGAGGCCCAGCCGACCACGCTGGCAGACGCCATCATCCTGCTCACAGAGAGCAGGGGCGAGCGGCACGAGGTGGGTGTGGGTCCAGGGGGTTGGGGAGGGAGGCGGCTGCCCACCCACCCACCCACCCACCCCTGCACTACCTGCACCCAGGGACGCGAGGGCATGACCTGCTACTACCTGACGCACGGCTGGGCGGGGCTCATCGTGGTGGTGGAGAACCGGCACCCCAAGTCTTACCTGCACGTGCAGTGCGACTGCTCAGACAGCTTCAACGTGGTGTCCACACGTGGCAGCCTGCGCACCCAGGACAGTGTGCCGCCCCTGCACAGGTGGGCACCCCTGCACCACCACCACCCCACCGCCCTGCGGCCCCCAGCCTCTGCAGGCCCTCATCGGCCCCCCTCCCCCAGGCAGGTCCTGGTGATCCTGTCCCAGCTGGAGGGCAACGCCGGCTTCTCCATCACCCACCGCCTGGCGCACCGCAAGGCGGCCCAGGCCTTCCTCAGTGACTGGACGGCTTCCAAGGGCAGCCACAGCCCCCCACTCACGCCCGAGGTCGCTGGCCTGCATGGGCCCCGGCCACTGTGACCACCCTGCCCCCACCTGCCTGCCCCCACACGCACTTTACGAGGAAGACCCCAACACAGGATGCTTGAACCAGAATCTCAGGACCCCCACCCAGGGAGCGCCAGCGGCATGGCGCAGCTTCCCCTGGGCTTTCCTTCCTGCCCCTCCCTCCTACCCAGGGCCTCATAGCCACCAAGCAGAATACCTCGAAGCAGCCTCTAGCTCGAGGGAGCTGTGTGCCAGCTCCTCTGACCAGCCCACCTTGAGGTCTGGCTCAGATTGCCAGGGCCAAGGTAAGGCTGCCCCTTCCCATGGCCTGGGGCCTCCTGCCTGGGTGAGACAGCAAAGAGCTCCATTCACAAAACCAAATCTGGGGGGTAAGAGGCCAGGACCCCAGCGTAGGAGCAGGGACCGTCCCCGTTTTGAGGGGTCAGAGAACAGGACCCTGGGGTGAGCAGGGACCACCCCCCCTTGTGGGGTTAGGCCAGGACCCCAGGATGAGAGCAGGGACCACCCCCATTTTGGGGGGTCAGAGGCCAGGACCCTGGGGTGAGCAGGGACCACCCCCATTGTGGGGTCAGGCCAGGACCCCAGGTGAGAGCAGGGACCACCCCCCCTTGTGGGGTCAGGCCAGAACCCCAGGTGAGAGCAGGGACCCACCCCCTTTGTGGGACACGAGGTCAGGAGGCTTTTCTCCCCAGTTTGCCCCTAGGTCCCATCTCCCCCCAAGCCCTCATGAGGCAAGCAGGGGTTCCTGGAGTCCCAGCAGTGTCCCAGGAGGCAGGTGCCTGGCGACCATGGGCTCAAGCAGTGGTGGGGAGGGACACTATGCAATTCCTGGAGCGCCAGCCAGGATCGAAGCCATGCCCCAGGCTGGGGTTGGGGCAGTGGGTCAGGTGGTCCTGAGCCCAGACCCAGCCCTGTGCTTGGTGAGGGGGTTTGTCCTCAGCACCATCTGACCTCTTCTGAGAGGAACAGTCCAGGAGAAATCCCTAGCCAGCCCTGTCCAGGCACATGCAGGGTGTAGCCCTTCCCAGCCCCTCCACACCTCAGAAGCCCAGCGTCCTCCCTGTGGCTGTTCAGCCCTGAGTTCTGTGTCTGCCTGAGGATGACTGAGGCCGGCTTCCTGGGCCACCTGGCCTCACTGTCCTGCAGCCCCCAGGCAGCGGGTGGCCCAGTCTGTGGCCCCTCGCTTCCCATGGGACTTGTAGGGGGGTGGGTTTACACCTGGAGAAGCACCCAGAAGCACTAGACTCCCCTTTGGGCCTCCTTTATATTTCTCCTTTTACTCTGAGCTGTGAGTATTTTTAACCCTGTACATACGGCAGCTCTTCTGACACAGAGGCTATTTTATCAGTTGTCAGTACCATCCCTGTAGGATGATTCTCCATGGGTGTTTCCAGACTCAGGCTCCGATGGACCAAATAAAAATGTTTTGTTTTGTAAGGATTCCTCCTCATCTGTCTCTCCCAGGGGTTCCTGGCCCCTCACCTCTCCTCCAAGGGCTGAAGGGCACCAAGACCCACCTGGTGACAGCTCCTCGGGGTGGCTGAGCCAGTGCCCAGGCCAGCCTCACAGGGAGCCTTTAGGGGTACCCTGTTCACCAGCTTCCTGCACCCCAGGAAGGACTGGGTATCCAGGTAGGACAGAGGCTCAGGCCAGACCCCACAGTGGTTGGCAGACTGAGCCCCACGAAGCCTCAGAAGGACCGTATGTGTGCTCGGCTTTTCCCAGAGAGACATCTGCGTTCAGGGCACCAGTCTGGATCCATCAGTCATGGGCGGAGCCGAGGAGTGAGGGGCAGGGAGAAAAGTTTGTCTCCCGCGGGTGGTGGGGTCCTGTGCCCCCTCCCTCCTGTCCCATTTTAAAGATGGCGGCCAGGACCAGGCACACAGCCTGCAGTCCCAGCCTGGGCTCCCAGGTTGGAATGGCAGCGGGCCTGGCCTCCTAGCCAAGAGGGGGGCTGGGGTGCAGAGGCCGCTCGGCGGGTGTAAGAGGCCTGTCACAGGCCAGCCTATCGTATGTGAAAGCAATTAAAGCCACCAGCAGTGTTGGCTCCAGGCGGGCCTCGGGCAGCAGGGGAGCTGCCACAACACATCTCCCCTCAGCACCCAGAGACTCCCGCCCTGCTCCACAGCTGCGCGGCCTGCCGGACCGTCTCCCTTGGGGTGGGGGCTGGGCTCCCCCGTCACCACTGGGACGTCCCGGGCAGCCTGGACCCGTGTTCCTCCAGCCCCAAGATGGCCCAGGAAGCGAGATCAGAGAGGCCCAGCAGGGGTCTCCACAGTGGGGTGGGGGCTGCGTGCCCACCCTGTCGGCTGGCCTGGAGACCCCGGCTCACCCCAGCCAGCGCCCGCTCCCCTGGCACCCCTGCTCCAGCAGGGAGGGGCTGAGGGGAATGGGAGCTGGGCCCCCCCCCACCGCAGGCGAGACCCTTGGGCAGCTCATGGGAGGTGCTGACAGGGGCTGAGGTGGGGGCCCAGCCAGGCGCGGGGTCAGGGCCCGGGGCGGGGGCGGCCACTGTGATGAGGCAGAAGGAGGGGGAGCCGGCCCGAGGAGTGGACTTGGCCTGCTGGGCCTTCGGCGGGTGGCACCTGGACCCAGGCCTGTGCGAGGGGTGGACGAGGGTCGGAAGAGGGCAAGCCGCCTCCGCACCGCCCGGCCCCGCTCCCCGCCTCAGCCACTGCCCGCTGTGTCTCTGACCCTCCGGCCACAGGGGCCCCTTGTCCTGAGCCCACCCCCACTCCCCACATCCCCGGTCCCCTCACCGTCTCTGCTGGGCCAGATCCCCCCACGACCCCCTTCCGGCCCCTCACCCAGGCCGCCTGGCTGCCCACCCGTTGGCCGCGGTGGCCTTCCTGAGGCGGGTGGTGCTGTGTTCTCACTTGTGAGGCATCCCTGTCAGAAGCACTTAGTGTACAAATTAGCCGCGGCCTCCCGCCTCCTCCGCATGGCTCTGGGCTCTGGGCGCTGGGCTGACTCTCCCGCCTGCCCTGGGCGCCCACCCACGACGGAGCAGCGGGGCTGGTCCCTCTGACCACCTCCTCTCCCGGGCTCCTCTCTGGGCCCCCGACCTTGACCTGGACAGGGGTGACCGCAAGGGGCGGGCGTCTGGCGGGATGTCGGGGTCCCCCACTCCAGGCCCGGCACCTGCGTCTGCCCCGACTGGCAGGGTCAGTGTCGAGAGCCGTGGGGGACAGACCCAGAGTACGCACAGGCTCTGCAGCCCCCGCCCACCCCGCCCGCTGGCCGGCCTGCCACTCAGGCAGGGAAAATCGCCTGTGACAGGCCCAGGAAGGCTGGGCCCCGGGGGCCGCGGAGGGACTTGCGCAGCTCCTCTTCCAACATATGGTTGCTGTCGGCCCCGGGCGCTGCTCTGCCAGGGTAGCTCGGAAGCTGGGTGGGGGCTCTGGGTTGGGGCTCAGCGGCCTGAGCCATTCCTCCCACTCGCCTGGCCAGGCTGCTCCCTCAGTGATTGGAAAGGCCCCTGCCCCAGCTGGCATGCTTCTCATAGCGGGGAGCTCACTCCTGCTGCAGCCCCTCTTGGCGCCTCCAGAGAGCGTCCAGGACCCTCTCCATCCCAGGGCCTGAGGCAGATGGAGGATAGGATCGCACCCTACCCCACCTCACCCCAGGGTGGCCGCTAATCAAGCATGCAGGGAGCGCCAGCTGGGGTGACTTCCAGAGGAGGGAGCTAATTGGGGGAGGGGTGCAGTGAGCAGGTTAGGGGCCAGAGGCCTCCTGGGGTCCCCGGTGCCAGGAGCCTCCCAGCCAATGCCCTTTCCCTCAGGGGGGCCCGCTCCACCCCACATCCCTGAACCAGCTTGGGCAGCACCCCCATACACTTCCTGGAGAATATCTGGGCCCTGCATGTGCCTGCCATGGGCCACACTCCGCCCACCCCTCAGAGGTTTATAGTGGAGTTCCCCAGACGTGCTTGCAGCCCTCTCCACACAGTCAGTCACCCAGCACCATCTCTCTGGCCCTGCTGCTCCCTCACAGACCTGCTGTGAACCTGCTGTGGCTCCCCAATGCTCTCAGATTCACTGGACTCAGACTGGCACCCAGGGCCGTCAGGTGTGACCCTGCCCCTCTGTGGGTTTTGGGGGGGTTTATTTATTTATTTATTTATTTATTTTGTGGCATGCGGGCCTCTCACTGTTGTGGCCTCTCCCGTTGCGGAGCACAGGCTCCGGACGCGCAGCCTCAGCGGCCATGGCTCACGGGCCCAGCCGCTCTGCGGCATGTGGGATCTTCCCGGACCGGGGCACGAACCCGTGTCCCCTGCATCAGCAGGCGGATTCTCAACCACTGTGCCACCAGGGAAGCCCGGTTTTTTGAGTTTTTAAAAATTATTTATTTATTTTTGTGGCTGTGCTGGGTCTTAGTTGCGGCATGCAGGATCTAGTTTCCTGACCAGGGCCCCCTGCATGGGGAGCTCAAGAGTCTTAACCACTGGACCACCAGGGAAGTCCCAACCCTGCCCCTTTGGACCAAGCCGTCGGTCCCTGAGGCCACCTCAAATGGGCAAGGGGAAGGAAGTGCCAAGCACAACTCATGCACTGGCCCGTGGAGGGGCCCTCAGACACTCTGGGGGCTGCCATGTGTCCCAGAGCTCATCAGCAAGAGGGTGAACATGAGCCGTGGCCATCATCCTGCATGGCACTGACCCCTCTCAGGGGATCCTAGACCCTGCCTAGAGGCTCTACCGCCGTCCCTCTACCCACGGGGCAAGCAGAGGCTGGCCCAGCCCCGACACCTGTCCTGGTGAGGCCATGTGTGGACACTGAGGGGAGGAGACAGGCCTGCCCTGGGCATTGCACCGCCATCCCCCTGCCTTCCCTGGACCCACTGTCTGTCCTGCCCACATGCCCCTGGCGCACAAGTACCAGCATTAATGGAGGTGACAGGCGGGCGGCCTTGGGCAAGCAGGCAGAGGACGTTAATGGCCACAATGCCTCTGGCTGGGGGCAGAGGGTGGGGCTGCGTGTCCCCACCCCACCCTGCACCAGGACAAGCTGAGGAGAGAAGACTGGTCCCTAGGACCCCACTGGTGCCAGAAGCACCCAGAGACCAAGTCTTCCACCACCCGATCTGCAGACAAGGGGACTGATGCCCAAGGAGCATGGGCAGTGGTTTCAGGGCTCAGGTCACATGGGGGACCAAGCCCCAAAGCTTGGGGATCCCTGACACTGCCTCAGGGAGCAGGGGCCACCTCCGTGGGCCCAAGCTTTCCCCAACACGTTGCAGGGTGGGGTCCAGTGGGTGGGTCATGACCTACCACCACGCCCCACTCCTGGGTGGAAAGTGGGACAGGCCCCGGGCACACTGTGTGCCAGCTGTGAGGGAGCAGATGTGCCTGGAAGTGCCTCAGGCAGAGAGCACAGGGGCACAGGGGCTGGCACTGCTGTCCGGCTTCGCCTGGCTGCGGACCGGCAGACAGTCTGTGCACCTGATGGGCTGACCTGACTCGCACCCCTGTGTACAGGCCATTAGGCTGCAGCCATGGCCAAGCTCTCAGGACCCCTGGAGCAAGTTCAGGGCCCACCTGCACCACTGGCAAGACCCCTCGTGGAAGCCCAGTCATGCCCCTCAGGTGCTGAGCCCCTTGGAGGTGCCGACACCTCTCCTCCTCTCCTCCCACCCAGACTTCTGGAAAGGCCCATCCACAGAGGCGGCCTCCACGGCTTCTGCTGAGCTGCCCTCCCTTGACTCCTGCTTTTCCCAACATGCTGAGGCCTGGCCTCCTCCCCCATCTCCGGTGCTCCTTAGTCACCTGGCTTCACTGGGCTGTCCCCTCCGCACGCTGAGAGGCCCCTCCCTTCCCTTGGAGGACGGTAACACCCTCCAACCAGCCCGCCCCCTGTGCTGGCAGCATGGCCTCCCCAGACCCTCGGAGGAGTCAGCAGTGCAGGGCCAGGAAGCACAGAGCCGTCCCTGAGACCCCCACCCCCATTGGCTCAGGGTGACCTGTGCCCCCTGCCCTCTCTGGGCAGTGCCCAAGATAGGGGCCCGGGCCTGGCTGAGTATGTCCAGAGTGGGGTCTGTGTGCAGAAGGAGCAGGCCTCCCGGCCCCCACTCTCCACAGGGCTGCTGGCCTGATGACCGCTCAAGCTGTCTCCCGGCCTGGGGCTGCCTGCACGGTCAGCTGGTCAGCTGGGCCAGGCCAGGCGGGCAGAGAGGAAAAGGCTGGTGGGCTGTGCCACCCACAGCAGTCCTCCAGGCCCCCGCTCTGCCCTGTGGACTTTACGGGGAGAAATGGGGTCCCCCAGGTTGTTTCAGGGAAGGTGGCACTGGGCAGTCACCCTCACATCAGTGTCCTTGCACTGGGCACCCCCAGGACATGGCACCCTGCTCCTTACAGACATCTGTCGTGGCTGACCAGAGCCCCAACAACTGGGCCATGGCCTGTCACCCTCCTGCACAGCTGGGGAAACTGAGGCCAGGTTCACAGGGCCCAGGAGGCACTAGACTCTGGACCTAGTGTTCTCCATCCCACAGACCCCTACTGAATACTCCTTTTTTCCCCAAAGCACCCCAGCCCCCCAAGCTGAGCTTGGGATACCCCAGGAGCCTATAGCTGAGCCTACAGGGAGGGCCAAGCGGACCCTCACGGGGACCTCTGTGCCTCCACAGAGTGGGCCTGGGTCAGCACACACCCCTCTGACGGCAGACCCCACCCCATGCTAGATGGCACATCACTCATCTCTGGGTTAAGGCATCATCCCCTGAACAAAGGCAAAAATTTCTTGAGAAACGTGACTGGCCTGTCTTGAGTATCTGTGTCCACTTCTGGAATGGTCCTGGCTGGTCAGATGAACTTCCACTAGGACCCAGCTGAGAAGTGGGCTCCAGACTGTTAAGTCTGGACAGTTCGGGGATCAGCACGGAGCCTAGTACCCTGGGAGGTGGGGCTGGGAGCAGCTCTGGCCGTGAGGACATTAGGGGCGGGGGTTTTCTGGTGGGCCCTTTCCCAGGCCCCGCCTCATTCACCCGTGTCCTCCCAGGAGGGACAGCCAGTGGAGAGGAGTCCTGCCAACAGCAGGCAGATGCAGCCCTCCTTGTGCACCTGCCAGGGGAGTGAGGAGTGGGGGCTGGGGGGTGATGCTTCTAGAAAGGGGGAGTGAGTGCATGTGACCCTCTTTCTGAGCTGGTGGCCGTCAGTGGGCAGGACAGGGGTTTGGGGGTGCAGACCCATTCAGCCTCCTGTTTGGAGAAGAGGGAAGGGTACTGCAGGCAAGTCTTGGCCAGAAAAGGAGACTTGCTCCACCGTGTGTGCTGGGCTCTGCTGCCGGCTCTCTGCTGCAGCCCTCCCCGAGCTAAGTTCTGTCCCCTCCCGGGCTAGGCTGCAGCCCTCCTCAGGCTGGCTCTGTTCTCCAAGGTCCCCCCTGTCCGGGGGCTCAGCCCAGAGGCCCTGGCTCAGGCGGAGGGGCTGTCAGGGGCCAGAGCCCTGCCCTGACGGATGAGTGCTGACGGCCCCACTCCCTGCGTCCTCGGCCGCTGACACCCCATCACACCGCTGCGGGGACCCCGGGAGACCTGGCTGCCTCTGCGCACCCCCGCGGCAACCTGCAGGCGACGGGGGCGGGGACGGTGCCAGGAGCCCCTCATTCGGCAGCACACCTGCGTCTCCACTCTCGGCTCCGCCGCGACGCTGCCCGTCCCTGCCCTGCTCGGGTGGTGCCACTGGTGTCACCGGCCACAGCTCCATCCAGGAGTTGTCGGCGCGGCGGAGACTGCTGAGCGGGTCCCGGGCGCGCGAGGCCGGTGAGTGCGCGGAGGGGGCGACTGTGGGCAGGGAAGTGGAAGAGACGGGGGTGCACCTGAGGTGGCCTGGGGGAGACCGCTGCCGGCGCTCGCGCCCCCACCCCCACCGCGAGCCCGGGTCGGAGGTCGCTGCGCCCCCCGGAGCCCGGCGCCGTGGCGCACGCGCGGCCGCTCCCGCCGCCAACTTCTGTAGGTGCGAGTCGGCGTCGGGGGGACGCGGTCCGTGGCGGAGGCTTCGGGGACTCGCTGCCTAGTGAGTGACCGCAGACCGCGTGGGGGCCGCTCCTCAGTTTCCCAGGCCGGAGTCCGAGTTGCGCCCCGAGAGCTTGTGCGGGTCCCGCGGGGTGCGGGGTCGCGGCAGGCGCTGGGCGGGGAGGGGCGCCGGGCGGGGCGGGAAGTTCCCGCGGGGTCCCGGGGCCACGCGCTGACTTATCGGGGAGCCGCAGGCTCCGCTCCGTCCGGGGCGCAGGTACGGCGGGCATGGGCGGCGGCGGGACGGAAGTTTGGGGGCCGCGCGGGGCTCGGCAGGGCGTGAGGGGCGCCGGGGTGGCGGGACGCCAAGCTTGTCGGGGCGCGGGCGGGGCAACCCCTGTCCCCACGTCCCCCACTTCGCAGCGTCCAGGCTCTGCGCACCGGGACCATCAGGGCGCAGCAGCCCCATCCTTGTAGGAGGGCGCCCTCCGGGCTCGGCTGTGGAGGGAAGGAGGGAGGGAGTTGGGTCTCGACTTCAGCCTGGTCACCTCCTCTGCACCACGCCCTTTGGGGTGCTCCCAAGTCCCAAGGGCGCCAGCCGGGATGGGTGAGCTATAATCAATCCCCTGGTGGCTAGTGGTGGCTCCAAGCGCTGGGTGCCCCCTCTCCCACCCTGGGGTGAGGCCTCCTGCGCCTGGCCTGCCACCAGTTCTCCCCCAGACAGGGAAAGGTTAGTGGGACCAGGTGTCTGCACAGGCACACTGGGGGTGCAGGCCGCCCTGGGCACACGCACCCAGTCACGGGTTGGGACACATGTGCGAATGAATGTGCCTTTGGGGGTGTGGGGGTGTGTGCTGCTGTCTGGGGGTGTCTTCTGC